>NC_083588.1:48275458-48277958 GCF_027579695.1 Neoarius graeffei | reverse complement strand
CATCATAAGTTGTTTAGTGTTGGTTTCCGTGAGACTGAATCTTCTGTCATTTCGATGTTTATACATGGAAAAGGGTTACTTGCTTGAATGCCGCATCGGCACGTGAATTCTTCCGACGCGTGTCTTTTTGGATTTCAGGTGGTCCTTGCACGTGTCAACCCTGACAAAATCGATGCTGTGGTCACAAAACTTGCAAAATAAAATGTCATTGTCAGCGTAGAAATCGTCTGGAAATTGCTTCGCACGCTCAGAAGCTGTAACTCTACTGATAGGATGCATTCGTTTCCTTTTTGCAGTCGCCATTCTGGTTGCATGGGATGCGGGGAGCGACTCTGTAAACGAGCAGCTCATTGGCTGGCTAGGTGTGCCACAAGCCAATCACAATCACCGACAAAGCTGCCTTGACCGGAAAGGTATGTCTGCTTGGGCGTTAGCGGCAGTTACGCAGAAGCCTTCTGCGGCAGTTACACTTTGACACGCGAGCAGTGTTGAAAAAATGAATACAAGCGCGGATATACTAAACGATTATTTCCAAAAATTCCGTTTGGTAGTCAAAAATCTGCTTCACTATAAAAATTCCGTAATTTCCATCAGTTTTCCATGATCATGGAAAATCATTGGCCCTAATCATGTTAACAACACTCCACTGGATCCTAAATTTTGGTGATGCACTAGTACATATGTGAAAAACTTTTCCTTAATGAAGCTGAATAATTTCTCATTAGTCAAGACCTTTCATGTAAGAGCCTATTAATGCTCAGGGCTCAAAATTCGCGGTGGTCCGGTCGCCCGAGGCCACTTTAATTTGTCATTTGGCGGGTAATTCCTGTCGCTAGCCAGCCCGGCTGGCTAGTTGAAAATAAATATATATGAAGCAAAGATTCAGATTAAGTGCGTGCCGTGTCTGTGTTAATCGATGTGTTTATCGGCAGGACGGAAAATACCGAGGAATTCCGAATCATATCGTGTACGAGTCAGGCTGTCGGTTTTTTCACTACTGCGCATGCATATAACGCATCTCATTGAATATCGCGGTAATCACATGTAGTATTGGACCAGGTGGGTGGAGCACAGAAGCACGGCAGGCCAGAACTGATTTCTCAATGAACTATTTATTGCTAGCTTTTCAGCCTTTTGTCACTTCCCAGCCACGCGTGCGCATGTTCTGGTTGGGGAGAGAGAGAGAGAGAGAGCTCCCTTTCTCTGCTCTCCTCTCCTTTTAAAGGGTGCGGTCACTGGGGAAGATACACAAATGCAGGTTAATCCCCATCAGGTGCAATGATTCCACCACTTACCTTCCCTGACTCCGCCCTCCATTCACAGACCGCCGCTTGGCCACGCCCCCGCTGCCACATCAAGTTATCAAATTCAATAGATGTGGCCGCATTATCGCCCATTTAAACACGTGTTTTTGTTGTTTACATCTACATCTGCCAAAGCTACGTTGCGATGTGGAATTTTCTGAAAGGTGTACAGAAACCGCCAGAGACGGGGACAAAGCGACCTCGGTCTGAAGAGGGGAAACGACAAAGGACTTGTAAGCAAACGTGTGAGCAGGGTAGGCCTTGGCTGCGATACGATTTTTATGGAGTAATTTTTTTTCAAGTTGATTCCTAGTCAGTATGAAGCTCCTAATGCTTTCTCTCTCATAAGTGGTTAAATACAGAAAGCATGTTGGACATATTTTGGGTGCTACAGTCATGATAGTAAGTAGATTTGCTTTCAATACTCATACACCAAGTTGCCAAGTTTTCCAGTATATTATTGTTGATATTATATTATGGTGCTCTGTGTTGTTCTCATTTATGTATTTAACAACAGTATCAAAATACTCGGGTCTTAAAATAAATGCACATTAGTCATGAACAATGGTAACTACTCTCTTTTTTTGCGTTATTTTTGACAAGTAAAATTCATACATGAACAAATTTTGGCTAGTTGATTTTCTGTTTGGCTAGTTACTTTGGAAGGGTAACTAGTCCGACTGGCTGGTGGGGGGAAGAATTTCGAGCCCTGATGCTGCAAGTCTATGAAAGTGCAATTTAAAATGGGCTACTTGCGCGCATACACCGATCAGCAATAACATTGAAACCACTGAATGGTTAAGAGAATGGCATTGATTATCTCGTTCCAGTTGCATCTGTCAAGGGGTGGGATATATCAGACAGCAAGTGACCTGATGTGTTGGAAACAGAAAAAATAAGGATCCGAGTGACTTTGACAAGGGCCAAATTTTGATGGCTAGATGACTGGGTCTGAGCATCTCCAAAACAGCAGGTCTTGTGGCATATTCCTGGTACGCAGTGGTTAGTACCTACCAAAAGTGTTCCAAAGAAGGACAACTGTTGAACCGATGACTGCGTGGGCACCCAAGGCTCATTGATGCATGCGGAGAGCGAAGGCTAGCCTGTCTGATCCGAGCCCACAGAAGAGCTACTGTAGCACAAATTGCTGAAAATGTTAATGATCGAAAAGTGTCAGAACATGGAGTACATCGCCG
>NC_083588.1:47460458-47582958 GCF_027579695.1 Neoarius graeffei | reverse complement strand
ATGCCTTCAGTGATGTGCCAATCAAATGAGAAGACTTTGGAGGTTTTCTCATAGCAATGCTAATCTTTAAACAGAGGAATACATGTTGGCATATTGTTTCCCCGTTGTTAAATTGCTGACACCTGCAGTGTCGATGGTTTAACCCCAAGCCAACACACATTTTCAAATCTTCTTGGTATTTAATGAATGTTTATTTATGAAAGCATGTGCTCAGGCAGCCAGCTTCTGCTATCAATTTGCACCTTGGCTGCTATTTCCTGCTGCTGAGACCCAGCCTCCTGTGCACAGCTCACAGCTCTGATCAAGCAGCCTTTTAAAAAAAAAAAATTATTTATTTTTTTTTTTTTTAAGTCAAAGCTGGGTATTTGTGCTAACATTTTCAGGCAGCCAGCCTCGCTCCCTGCAGAGCTGCCAGGGGAGAGTCTGCATCCAGCAACACTAGTTGACTTGCACCTTCTCTTCTGCACTCGCCTGCTCGTCGTTCCTTTGAAGGGGTCAGCCAGTGTTTGACTGTTTGGAACTGTAAACTCCCCCCCCCCCCCCCCCGAACTTTACGTAGTCTGGAGCTCTTGCCATTTCACTTTTTCATTTCATCTATCGTCTCTTCAGCTCATCCTCAGACAGTGGGCTTGTTTAAGGACGGCGAAGTCATTTGATTTCGGATTAAGAAAGAGTTGACGATTTGGTCGACTCGATGCTTTGTCCATCAAATGAAATGTCTTCCTCTTGTTATGAAGTCTGAGCTATGGGATTGCGTAGTAACTCAAGTCCAAGGGCATCCACTGCAAAGGTCTGACCCTTATTGGCTGTTTGCACGGTGCTCACTGTTTTTGCATTCAGCAGGGCTTTGCTTTAAATCATAGACTGAATGTCAAGAGCGTGAGCACTGAGGTTTTTTACCAAATTGGCAGCGAGACCGAGAGGTGTATACATAACGCATTGATGCATACAGAATGAATGGCTAGTGCACAAATTATCAGTGGACCATAAGGCATTAAAGCCAGTGGTTTAACATTAATGTACAGAGGTGCCAACGTCTATGCTTTTAGTCTTGGCGTTTATGGTTTTTATCCCCCGCTGGCTGAAAGGATTACGTCGTGGCGATGTTCGACCGTCCCGGGAAGGGCGCTCACCTTCTGAAATCAACTCCTCTCACGATTTTCGGAGGAATTTCACGAAACTTGGCAGGATTCTTTGTTATATGTCGGTAAAACCTCGGTCACAACCGGCCGTACGTGCTCCTACAGCCGGTCTACGTGCAAGAAACGCACGGAGGGCGCGCGTGTGACGTGCTGATTTTCAAGCCGTAGACTGGCCGCAGACCAGCCGCAGAGGTTCTTTGTCATGTCAAACAAACTCTACGGGCGCTTACGTTTTTTTCAGGTTGCAAGACAAACTTGCGGCCAACGTGCGTCTTTCTCCACGAACAAAAAAACCGCGGCGATTTGGGAAATGCCAAAAATCGCACGGCCAAAAAAATCGTACGTCCGGTTGTGACCTAGGCTTAATACGCATACTGTAATTTTGTTAAATTCTTTCACATTTTACCGGAGTTACAGCCCTTGATTTAACAAAATTTATACTTTGACAATTTCACGAGAGTGTTTTTTTCCTTCTGAAATCAACTCCTCTCACAATTTTTGGAGGAATTTCACAAAACTTGGAAAAAGGCCTTGTTACGTGTCGGTAATATGCATGTAATTTTGTTCAATTCGGTCGCGTTTTACTAGAGTTGTGGCTCTTGATTAACAACCTTGTACTTTCAGAATTTCATGAAGGTGTGCTCGCCTTCTGAAATCAGCTCCTCCTCACAAATTTTTGGATGACTTTCTCGAAACTTGGCAGAAGGCTTTGTTATATGACCGTTATACGCATATTGAAATTTTGTTTAATTTGGGCAAATTTTACCAGAGTTAAGCCCTTGATTATTAACAAACTTCTACTCTGGCAATTTCATCAAGGTGTGCTTGCTTTCTGAAATCAACTTCCCTCACGATTTTTATTATCCCCCGTTGGCTGAAAGGCCCGAAGGGGGATTACATCGTGGCGATGTCCGTCTGTCCGTCCGTCCCGGGAAGGGTGCTCACCTTCTGAAATCAACTCCTCTCACGATTTTTGGAGGAATTTCATGAAACTTGGTAGGATTCTTTGTTATATGTCGGTAATACGCATATTATAACTTCGTTCAGTTCAGTTGCATTTGCAGTTATGGCATAGTTGCCGGCGGGGGATATTGTGCTCTCAGAGCACTCTTGTTGACCCCTTGTTATGGTGATTTTTATATAAATCAGCAGTCAAACTGAACCCGAATAAAATCCTTCTCACCAAAGAAGGAAAGAGCACGGGATGTGAAGGATGCGTCCTGGTAGCGTTAAGTGAAACCACTGACCTACACTTCGGGTCTTATGGCCCTTTTCCACTACCCTTTTTCAGCTCACTTCAGCCCGACACGGCTCGCGTTTCGACTACCTCAGAGCAGCATGACTCAGCTCGCTTCAGCCTTACTCAGCACCCAAAACTCTCACGGTTTTGGAGTGGGGCTGAAGCGAGCCGAGCCGAGTGGGGCTAGGGGCATGAGGAGACACTCCCCTGTGCACTGATTGGTGAGGAGGAGTGTCCTCACATGCTCACACACGCCCCGCGAGCACGCTGGGATCTGTAAACACCGTAAACCCGGAAGAAGAAGAATTACAAATTACGAGAATTTCTGAAGCCTTATGCGCCTTGCCTCATCTATACGCTCTTGCCAGTATCTGTTGTCGGTGACAACAAGCCACAGCACCAAGACCAGCAACACTAACGACTCCATGTCCTCCATGTTTATTGTTTACTATCCGGGTCGTGAGATTACTGCTTAAAAGGTCACTGATGTCACTGTTTGCGCTGCCTAACGACATCACATGACGTCCACCCACTTTCGCTAACTCCACCCAATGTGTCCACCCACTTCCAGCCAGCACGGTTCAGTGCGGTTGTAGTCGAAATGCAACTCCAACAGCTCGACTCAGCCCAACTCAGCACGGCACGGCTCAGCCCGACTCAGCTGCGTTGGTAGTGGAAAAGCGGCATTAGGTACCCATGATTTGGCTGGAGATCATGTGATGCTTTTTTTCCCCCCCCACTCAGAGAGCGTGGTGTCTTGTACTTCTGGCTACAGATGGCGGTGACATCATGGAGATTCAAACTTCCCGATAATGGGGTGAGGGGTGAAACACCAACACCTCCCCGAACATGAATTCACAAGGCTCTGTCTTATTAGCTAGTCGAAAACAAGAGAGCGGTTTGTTTAGTAAAACCAGAAACCTGGGTGTCTGTTAAGTCATGGTCACACCAGACTTTTGCTTCACTGTATTCGTACTGCATATCTGGAAAAACTAAATTAACCGCCTCGTTCACTGGCCTAAGGATTTGGTTTTTGTGTTAAAATTTCTAGTTCATGACACTGGTGCCTCTGTTTAATGATGCCACTCTGTCCTGATTTTGCATCCAAGGGACAAGGAGGGAGCGTTTAATATTAAACAGAGGAGCCTTCACCCTGTTGTCAGGACTTTAAGCTCTGTTTATGTCACAGCAGTCTGGCTGAAGGTCTGGGAGAACAGAATTGGTGGGAGGAATGCCATACTGTCTCTCTCCTGTCAATCACAGCACCACGAGAGGGTGGCGAGGATTTGGTTTGAAGTCCGAGGCAGGGGGAACATACTGAAGCTATTACTTGCACTGGCAATTAATACTAACTGGCAAAATCATAACATTGAGCAGTAAAATAATTGGATTGGAGCAGGAACCACTTATCGGCAGCTACAATAGAAGGACTAAATTAAAAGGAACACAAATGGCCTTGGACACTACACACACACACTGGGCAATCGATACTGTTTTTTACCTTCAGGTCAGAGAGATAGATTAGTCCGGCTGTTAAGCAGCAACAACAACAGCAAAAAAAAAAAATGGCATTGCTCGTTTTGTGATAGAAGCATGAAATTTGGCACACGAGCTCAAGTTGATGTATCTAATAATTCTAGATATGGAGGCATTTGATTCATTGTGGTTGCAAGAAAGGGTGTTCGGGTCGATGTAGGTGTATGAAGGCTAATCTTCAGTGTACAGCGTTATGCTTCAGTGGCGGGGATTGTAATCAGTAATGACGAGAGGCATTTTTTCAATATTTTTTTGATGTCACATGGTCGTATGAATCCATGTTAACAGCTGAAACTTTGAACTGTAAAAATGCTCTTCTGGCAGCCTTTTTATTTACTTAATACTGTATCCCTGTGTCATGTGACTAATCACGTGATGTCTTTTGAGAACAAGAAATTCTCCATTTGTGAGGTAGACACTCAATGGGTCATTTTTTTGTAAGCAATCGGCGCCCAAATTACGGGCTTGTCAAAAGGCCCAAAATAGAACATACAACCCTGATTCCAAAAAAGTTGGGACAAAGTACAAATTGTAAATAAAAACAGAATGCAATAATTTACAAATCTCAAAAACTGATATTGTATTCACAATAGAACATAGACAACATATCGAATGTAGAAAGTGAGACATTTTGAAATTTCATGCCAAATATTGGCTCATTTGAAATTTCATGACAGCAACACATCTCAAAAAAGTTGGGACGGGGCAATAAGAGGCTGGAAAAGTTAAAGGTACAAAAAAGGAGCAGCTGGAGGACCAAATTGCAACTCATTAGGTCAAATGGCAATAGGTCATTAACATGACTGTGTATAAAAAGAGCATCTTGGAGTGGCAGCGGCTCTCAGAAGTAAAGATGGGAAGAGGATCACCAATCCCCCTAATTCTGCACTGACAAATAGTGGAGCAATATCAGAAAGGAGTTCGACAGTGTAAAATTGCAAAGGGTTTGAACATATCATCATCTACAGTGCATAATATCATCAAAAGATTCAGAGAATCTGGAAGAATCTCTGTGCGTAAGGGTCAAGGCTGGAAAACCATACCGGGTGCCCGTGATCTTCGGGCCCTTAGACGGCACTGCATCACATACAGGCATGCTTCTGTATTGGAAATCACAAAATGGGCTCAGGAATATTTCCAGAGAACATTATCTGTGAACACAATTCACCGTGCCATCCACCGTTGTCAGCTAAAACTCTATAGTTCAAAGAAGAAGCCGTATCTA
Source organism: Neoarius graeffei (assembly GCF_027579695.1). Lineage (NCBI taxonomy): Eukaryota > Metazoa > Chordata > Actinopteri > Siluriformes > Ariidae > Neoarius > Neoarius graeffei. The sequence continues at coordinate 47,577,815 of NC_083588.1, read as the reverse complement.
AACATGATCCAGAAGCGCAGATGTCTTCTCTGGGCCAAGGCTCATTTAAAATGGACCGTGGCAAAGTGGAAAACTGTTCTGTGGTCAGACGAATCAAAATTTGAAGTTCTTTATGGAAATCAGGGACGCCGTGCCATTCGGACTAAAGAGGAGAAGGACGACCCAAGTTGTTATCAGCACTCAGTTCAGAAGCCTGCATCTCTGATGGTATGGGGTTGCATTAGTGCGTGTGGCATGGGCAGCTTACACATTTGAAAGACACCATCAATGCTGAAAGGTATATCCAGGTTCTAGAGCAGCATATGCTCCCATCCAGACGACGTCTCTTTCAGGGAAGACCTTGCATTTTCCAACATGACAATGCCAAACCACATACTGCATCAATTACAGCATCATGGCTGCGTAGAAGAAGGGTCCGGGTACTGAACTGGCCAGCCTGCAGTCCAGATCTTTCACCCATAGAAAACATTTGGCGCATCATAAAACGGAAGATATGACAAAAAAAGACCTAAGACAGTTGAGCAACTAGAATCCTATATTAGACAAGAATGGGTTAACATTCCTATCCCTAAACTTGAGCAACTTGTCTCCTCAGTCCCCAGACGTTTACAGACTGTTGTAAAGAGAAAAGGGGATGTCTCACAGTGGTAAACATGGCCTTGTCCCAACTTTTTTGAGATGTGTTGTTGTCATGAAATTTAAAATCACCTAATTTTTCTCTTTAAATGATACATTTTCTCAGTTTAAACATTTGATACGTCATCTATGTTCTATTCTGAATAAAGTATGGAATTTTGAAACTTCCACATCATTGCATTCCGTTTTTATTTACAATTTGTACTTTGTCCCAACTTTTTTGGAATCGGGGTTGTACAAAAATCGCCCAAATTAGAAGAAAAAATCCTGTTTCATAAGGGTGGAGAACCCAAAATATTTTAAAATTATTGTTAAATGTCATTTTTTGGCATATAATATTTCAATTTGTTGTTCAGTCGCTTCATAACATGAAGTGAACATGAAATGCGTCTAGCGGTTACCGTAAACCGTGTCTGAGTCTCTGACGTCTGAATGTCGTAAAATATACTTCCTTTGTTTGTTATGAAATTCTCAACGATTCATGATAACACGTGGCTGTCGGTTTGTAGGGGTGTTCACACGGCACATATTTGCATCGATGCTGCACCGATGTATTTTGTTGCGATATATCTTACACCGGTGTAAATTTTGTGGAGCGTTCACACGTCACAAATAGGGATGGCAAAAACTAAAAAAAAATCTTGACCGACCACCGAGCCTCATTAGCCGGTTAAAGTCGGTTAACCTATGAGTTTAAACAGGGATGCAAACGGTGCACCTTTTTCGCGGCTTGTGCAGATCCGATTTTTTTTGGGGGCGTTGGAGTGTCTGAATAATTTCATCAGAGTAAATTCTGTATTAAAATTACTACATAAGCAAATGCCGTTACAGTCCATGAAAAAGTCGGCATCTGCGCCTTTAGTTTGTGTGGAGAGATATGATCTGCAATAACATGAATTGTTGGCTACAGACCGAAACATACTTTCAGAATGCACTGGCCAAGGCAGGACTAAACTCCATGTGCCTTCTAATAATAATTAAAAAAAACAAAATAGTGATTTGTAAGCTAAAAAGCCTGTGTCTACACTTTTCTTTCGCCGAGTGGCAGCGGGAGGTCGGGACATGACTGAATGGGTGTTTCTGATTTGTCAGCTGTCTTTAACTGGGGCGGGACATGACTGAATGGGTGTTTCTGATTTGTCAGCTGTCGTCCTTACACCCATGGCATGCCCCAAGCGTTTACAAACAAAGAATTCCAGGTTCTCCGCTCCAAAATCGGCGGCTTCAAAACGATTGATTTTTTTTTTCACCGACAACCAAAAAAAATTAACCGGTTGACTTTGATTCAGTCAACCACCAGTCAAATGGTCATCGGTTAACATCCCTAGTCACAAACCTGCTTACTAGAGAGAAGCGTGTTAGCACCGGTGCAGCCCCACTTGCGATCACACAGCAGTTTTTGCGACCGTGCTGTACGAATGAACCCTTTGTCACGGTTACCAGTGAAATTGACCATCAACCTGTCCTTACAGAGGGGGGACAGGAAGACAGGGATAAAAGAAAAAGAAACACAGTAGTAACATGAGGAAAGAAAGATTACTATACGATAGTAATAATGCAGAAATGAAATATGCGCATGCGTGAAAATGTACTTCCTTTTCCCGGTTGCCGTGGCATCACCAAGCGCCGGGAAAACAACGTGGATGAAGACACCAGTGTTGCCAGATACTGCTGACGTTTTCTAGCTCAAAATATGTTCAAATCCGCCAAAATGCACTTAAAACCGCCCAATCTGGCAACACTGGAAGACACGCAGTTCTGTTGTTGTTGATATTCGCTAGCCTGGCAAGCCAGACTAAATGTGAATATTTAGTCTGGCCTCGATCCGTAGACATTTCCGAAGGGGGTGGGAGGAACAACCCGCTGTCTTTCAAACTGTCTCTGTGCGTATAGGCCAACGCTCTGACCAATCAGCGCAACAGTGACTGTGACGTAGTCAGAGCGACAGAAAGCAGTGGGGGAGGCCTTGAAATAAATAATTTTTCAAAATGCGTATTAATTAATAAACAGGTTCTAGATATTAAGAAGTTTGGAGATAATGACCACAAGTTTGGAGTCTGTACCACATACACTTTTTTTTTTTTCCCCCCCAAGTGTTTTTCAAGTGTTTGCTTAAACTGTTTGAGAGTTTTTATTTAGTGGTGTTTGGTGAAATAATTTCCCTTAAATTTAAAATAACGGGAAAATAAGAAACAATCAAAAAGTAATGTTTCAAAGCTGTTTATTAATTCTTCGTACTGCACAAACTAGCCCCATCCTTTTGGCTACGAGCGGAGCAGCTGGTAGATCAGACTTTTGCCATAGCCGGTCGGCAAAATGGCGAAAACGTCCTTCTTGAAAAAGAATGAGCGGAGAGCCTCTTCCTGCTCATGTTTCAACCAAAACTCCAAGTCTAATTCTTCTAAAACTGATTCCAAAGCGGAGTCAAACGAGCGCTGTTCACTCGCCGTAGCCATCTTTCCTGTTGCGCTTTCTCCAGCGTCGCGCAGCCTTGTCGTCACTCCTGCAAAAGCCCGCCCAAAGAATCCAAACAAAAACCTTGCGTTGTGATTGGCGGGCACGATTTGATGCCCAGGGTGTTTTTGTTTATATGGTGCGAGGCTAGACCCACTCACTAGGCAAAAATATTTTTGGCCGCTAGGCGGGTGGGTCTAGTTTACTAGGCTAGATATTCGCCATTTTGGAAGCGCAAAATACCAGGATGCAAATTATGCAATGCCCGTATGTAATCAACTCTCCTCACGCGTAGCGAGTCTACCCCGTAGCGTTCAGACGTCCCATTTTATATCGGTGCTGCCCCGCAAACTAGCATTTACTCCGGAGTAAATTTCTTAAACCACCTCCCGAGCAGGGTTAGATTTGCACCGGTTTAAGCAGCTTTCAGGGGCTACACCGGTATCACTTTGTACCGTGTGAACGCTCTACCGGGGCAGCCCCGGTGCTACACCGGAGTAAAAGTTGCCGTGTGAGCACCCCTTGTGATACTGTTGATAGTATAGATTGACAAGTGGTCGTCATGCCGGGTCGTGGTAGACCTAAGACAACTGTTAAATCACATAATAAGAACAGCAGTTCATATATTCATAGAAAACGCACAATCAGTGGCATTAAGTCTACAGGCAGGGGAATGGGGAGGTTTATCACACGACAACAGTCAGAAGACATCAGACGATATCGTTGACACGGTCGAGGTCATTGACTTGTCGTCTGCAACAGCTGCCTTATAGTTGCCAGGTACGCTATGGATTTTTATTACGTTTTATGTGAGACTTTTATGTAATCTGCTTTGTACCAGCTTATTTTTAAACTTGAGTGGAAATTATTTTTATCCCATTTATGCCCAAATTAATTTATACCAAATTATATTGGAAGTTGAATTGAAATAGATGTGCGCCCAAATAGATGCTGTGATCATAATTAGGCTTAGAAAATATTTTTATCTTTATTCAGAATGTTGGAGAAAACTTTTGACTTTTTAGATACAGCACTACTTTATACTTGCACATAATTATGTAATTTCTATTATTTTTATTGCTTGATATATTTATAATTGGTTAAAAAAATTACTAAAAATGATGCGTCAAAACTTTTCGGCACGCTACGCGCGAAAATAGTAAAAAAAAATTTTTTGGCTCGCTACGCTCGACATGGTGCCCAAATTAAAAACCTGTCTTTGCCCCTGCGATCTTGTACCTTGGGAACAAAAGAAGATTCGTTTCACCTCGTTTTCATGTTGGGTCGATTTTGCACATGCGTCTTCCAGGGTATTATTATTATTAGCATCCTCATCAGCTTGAGCTAATGTGCCAAATTTCATGCTTATATCACAAAGTGAACAATTTCTCACCTTAACAGCCTGACTAGATCACTCACCTTCAGGATTGAGTCATGTCAAGTTTTGTGCCCACATCCATTAGACTTGTGAATGGTTGAGCACCACTTTTTTTTTTTTGTGTGCGCGTGTGTTATACAGGGTTTTTTCTAGAAAAATTTAGTATGAGGGCACTCACCATGGCGAGGGAGCGAAGCGACCGGGGGGGGAGGGATGGTGCCCGTTGTCCGTGCCCCCCCTCCGCCGTGCGACGCCTTTGAAAAATTGAGGCTACAATGGGGCATTCTGAGGCTGACAGGGAAATTGTAACAAATTTGTCAACATTGAAAAAGAAAGAAGTAATCTTCTTCTGCCCCGGACAGTCTTTGGCTTTCTTCTGTTTCGTGCCGCGGGATGACATCTTTAAATGCCCAAGTGTCAACTAAAACAACTCGCGAACTACTTGTCAAACTCCCGTGCTGGTGGGTGAAAGGTCATTCAGTCTCGAGAAATCTCGCTCTACAAGTCAGCTGGCCTTGTATATAACCCATGTCAAATCTCGCGAGAGCAGCCACGACAAGTAAACAACATGGCGCCTCGGTCTGGAAACCGCCAGTTCGGATTGTTTTTGCACCGTCTGGCGGTGTATCTACTATGATTGGAATGTTTTTGGAGCAATTATAACATATTTGATGATCAGACACATTGTCACGTGGTGTTGCTGGGATGTTTTCACAGAGAAAAGATCATTTTGAGAAAGATTGCATGTTGTGCAGTAGCATACAAGTGCATGGCCTAAGCGTGACTTGGGGTTCAATCGGCATTTCAGTAAGAGGGCGCAGCGCCCCTGTTCCCCGGTTTAGACAGTTTAGAAAGCCTGTTATTTATTGTGCTTTGTAAGCTTTATTTTCCACTGTTAATTGGTCTACGGGGTATGTTGTATGTGGTGTGGGTAGATGAATTGGATACACACTGATGCTTTTCCTATATGAAGTTCCTAACAGAAAAATAAAGTTCTTTGAATTGAATTAATGGACGATGGAGTTATGGCTCAGAGAATCTGAGGTCGTAGTATTCTCTCGAATCGAGTTTATACCTCATGCTGGAGTTTTATACCTTAGTTATGGCTTCTCTCCTTCCTCTGTCCATTGGTTTATAAAAAAAAGCAAACTTTTTCAGTCTCGAACAGTTGCCGTTTCATTCCTCTGCCTGAACTGCAGTCCTTTTTAGGAGTTCCAGTGTGTGACTAAACATCAACAATGAATGACCGAGTCCTACTTCTGCCATGTTTCTGAAGTTAAATAGTTTTATACTTGAGTTCTGTGGGAGATGTTACACAATGAATGTTGTCAAGGTTTTTTCCCTGCTGTTTTAACTACACCGTACTTGACCTCAAGGCCGAGATACTTGAGGAGTGGCTACGAGTTATTTTCCCAAAGAAAGTGAATCTCGGTCCACCAGTGCCTGAAAGTCACTCTGGTCAGTCTTTTGATATTCCCAGTCAGTGCTTTCATGCTGTTTAAAGCTAAAACGCTGCTTTTCCGACTGTGATTTGTTTGCAGAGAGTCAGCGAGCCTATAGATTCGTGCAAGGCAAAGACTGGGGATTCAAGAAGTTTATAAGGAGGGACTTCCTGCTGGATGAGGCCAATGGGCTGCTACCTGACGACAAACTGACACTCTTCTGTGAGGTAAGGGCTTCTCTGATTGGCGGCTTGATCACCATATGATGGTTGAGTATCGTGAAAATGTCATGTGAGATACCTGCTGCTTGGAGTTCGCCTCTTGTTGGTGTGGAGTGATTTTTATTGCTAGTGTTGCTGCTTGTGAGCATGCACCATCCAGTGTCATTTTTAAATGGTTCTGATGAACAATAATAGCTGTGTATAGATACTAAAACAGTCATTTTCTTCTTTCGGCTGTTTCCGTTAGGGGTCGGAAGAGTGGATAATGTCCCTCCTTCACCACATCCATAAATCTCATCTTTGCTCTTCCTCTTTTTCTTCTACCTGGGAACTCCAACGTTCTTTTCCCAGTATACCCTCTATACATGTCCAAACCATCTCGATCTCACCTCTCACTTTGTCTCCAAGCCATCCGACATGTCCCGCCCCTCTAATATTCTCATTTCTAATCCTGTCCAACTTTCGCACCCAATGAAAAGCCCAGCATCTTCAGCTCTGCTACCTCCAGTTCAGCTTCCTGTCTTTTTGCCGGTGCCACCGTCTCCAAACCGTACACCATTGCTGCTCTTGTACACTTTTTCCCTTTCACTCTTCCTTGAACCCTTCTGTTACAAATCACTCCTGACACACACTCCTCCATCCATTCCAACCTGCTTGCACTCTCCTTCACTTCTCTTCTGCACTCTCCATTACTTTGTACAGTTGACCCCAGATATTTGAACTCATCTGCTTTTGATCACCTCTACTGCTTGTAGCTGTACCATTCCGCTGTCCTCCCCCACATACACATGTACTCTGTCTTGCTCCTACTGACTTTCCTTCCCCTTCTCTCTTGTGCGTACCTCCATATGTCTAAGTTTTCTTCCACTTGCTCCCTGTTCTCACTACAGATCACAATATCATCGTCCGTGGGGAAAATCGAGATTAGATATGTACTACGTAGATGGATACTAAAACAGTGAATGGGTAATGATGATGATGCCCTTTATTGTCACTAGTCACATGTTCCAGCGAAATTAGCCATCAACCTGTCCGTACATATACAACATACAATTGACATAGGGTAGACAGGACAGGAAGACAGGGATAAAGATAAAAAGGAAACACAACATGAGGAGAGATGAGGAAAAAAAGAACCCCCCCCGTCAGGAGTACAGTGTGGGAACATTTAAAAAAAAAAAAAAAACTTTGCACACACAGCACACAACAACACAAGTACACTTCAAACACGGGACTTGAGGAGGTAATCCAGCGCAAGCAAGCAGCCGTCCGCTCCTGCAGCCATGAAGGCGCTGGTCACGCACCCGCTTGTCACACTGGGGGTAAAAATGGTGACCGCTGAGAGTTAGAGAAGGAATGCGAGGGCGAGAGTGTCTCCCGGCAGTGACCTTCAGGGGGAAATGTTGCCTCAGCAACGGCCTGAACCAAGGCCGGTGCTGTCTCAGGGCGCCGAATGTCGATAAGATATGAATTGTTTGGTAATAATTGCAGTTCAAAATTAGTTATGAGTAGAGAAATGAATTAAAACCGGACCAACCATTTTGAGCCAATTGCACATCTGGCAAACTTTTTTTTTTTTGTAGAAACTCCACACTTTAACGTCGCTGAAAGGAGTTGTCGCACAGAATTTCTCAGAAAGAGAAGGCTTCATTTTTCCCCCATCAATAAAAACTTTAGTGCCAGCTCACATATGAATTTAAAGTGATTGATGGTTGTATGGGTGTTTTGAACTCCATATTTTTTATATCAATAATGCACTATAATTGGTATCACAATATTGGCTGATGGCACCTGGAAACCCCGCCCCTTTCCTCATGCCTCACCTCGATGTCCCTGCTTGAAAATGCAAATAATTTTGTTTAAATTGTTATATTTATCTTTTTCCTCGAGTAGTAAGGAAGAAAGTGTGCAGGTAAGTTTTTCTCGTGTATCTTAACCAGTACAGACGTGAGGCTTTTTCTTTTTTTCTCTCCTCCCCCTTCTTCCCTCCCAAGAGCCTGGTAGTTACTCCGGAATTCTGTATATGTGCGCACTACAGTTCCTACAATAGGCAAGTGTTTTGTGAAAGGGCTATATGGAAGATGTAATGTCGCTTTATTATGTTGTCTGTTATTTATTTTCATAGAATTGAGAAAATCACAGTTCCAGCGTTGCTTGCTTTGTCACTGAAATCACATCTCATTTTGTTTCATGTCCTAGTGCAAGCTTGCGCTTAGGGCATGTTTAATTTTAAATTACAATGACCTGGGAAAGTAATTTAAAGGACTAGTCAAAAGTTTGGACAACTTTGAATTCAATGCTATTTATTTATTGTTTTTATTAAGTAAGTCACTTCATGTCTTAAAGTAATGATGGATGTTTCTCTTGGCTTAGTTGTTCGGTTCTTGACATAATATGGATTACTACAGTTGTTGATGGAATAGGGCTATTTACTGCATTTTTATTATTTACTATTTACTGTTTGGTCTCAAATTCATTAATAAGGCAAGAAATTGCACTAATTAACTTTTGACGAGGCACCTGTTAATTGAAAAGCGTTCCAGGTGGCGACCTCACGAAGCTGGGTAAGATAACGCCAATAGTGTATAAAGCGTCATTAAGGTAAACACTGACTACTTTGAAGAATCTAAAATATGGAACATATTTAACTTTTTTTGGTTTACCACATAATTCCATACATGTTCCAGATGTTATTTCATAGTTTTGATGTTTTCAGTATTGTTCTACAATGTAGAAAATAGTCACAATACAGGAGGGGGGAAAAAAAAAAACCCTATGAATGAGTGTCTGTGTCCAAACTTTAGACTGGTACTGTAAATTGTGATGCATAACGTGGTGTTGAAAAGTCTTCCAGGTATCATGATTTATGATAATTTTGTCCAGCCTTAGTGTATCGCCCTTAGTCACAATCCAAGGCCCAGGTTCAGGGATGTGATTTTTCCGCGAATTCGCGGAATTCCGCTTTTTTCACCTCAAAATTTGAAAAAAAATTTTCCGATTTTTCGCTCAAAAATCCGCATTCGTATCCTATTCGTTCCGACTATCAGTAATTCCGTCATTGAGATGAAACGAGGTACGTGATTGGCCCATCGCTCTGTAACAACCAATGAACGCGCTTGTTAGATAGCTGTACGTAAGCTCGCTTCAAACAAAGAGTTGAAAGATGGCAGCCTCCGTGATTGAGCGTGAAGATGCAAATCGAGTTAAAGAAATCGACAGAATAGTGAAAAACCAGTTCCGCTGGGAATGGTTGGAGAAAGAGGTTGCTACAGACGTTGGACATAAGACTGTGAGACATTTGTTCAGCAATTTCGTTCTTTGGGGGGAGGGCAGAGGTCTCTGGCTGTCAAGTTTGGGGATGCTGGGACCTCCCCTGCCCGAGCTACGAGCGTGCAAAGTCGGGCTGGAGCCTGGGATAGAAACGAAACCTAAGTGAGTGAACACAGTAGTTTTGAATATCCTTAAGTGAGTGAACACTGGGGTTCTGAATATCCTTAAGTGAATGAACACTGTGGAGTTATGATTATCCTTTGGTGAGTGAACACTATAGAGTTATGTATATGAAGTTGACATTGCTAGAGTAGTAACTGCAGAAAAAAAATGACTGATATGCTGGAACTGGACATGGATGCTAGCATCTTTTTTCTTTGAGAGTTCCTGAAGACTTGTGGATGAATTCTTATGTTGCATCATGTTTGTTTGAAAAGGCACATTTAGGTATGTTCAACTTCTACAGTAATTGAGAGTATAAGGCCCAATCCCAATTCTAATTTCTACCCCTTCCCCTCCCCCTTCCCCTTGGCCCTTCCCCTTGAAACTGAGCTACAAGGGATAGGGCTTGAAATTCAACCCTTACGTATTGGGATAGCCCTTCAACGATCGCATACGTCATCGCGTACCTCCGTCAGCGTTTACGTTAGCAAAACGCGACCAAATGCGTCATTGGCTGCGACCAGCCGCTACAGTCAGAGCCAGAGGCAGAACCAGAAATCTCTGCTGGCAGGGTGTGATTTGTTAACTAACACCACTGAATGGGATATCTTTGGCGCTTCGTGCACCACATCCGACAGAATGAGGTGTCAGAACACTCATGTAAACAATAAAAGCGAGAATAACAGAACAAAACGTACGCAGTCAAGCAACCGAAAACAATACTCACTCCCAAAGCTTTTTAGCAGCAGCTTGGATTTCAGAAATCGCTGCTCATTCTCAGCTCGAAAGCGAATCAAGCGGCGTGTTTCCTCTGGATAACAACTTAAAACACGTAAATAATGGAGAAAATACATTTATGACAATCTTTTGGCGCGGGAACCGCCATCTTTCTGAAATCCGCATGGCATTGTGGGAAATCACTCAAACCCCTTCGTTCGGAGTCAGCTCCAGGAAAATCTCCGTTTGGAGGGGTACAGAAGCCCTACCCCTTCCCCTACCCCTCCGCGTTAACTGGGATTGGGATACCCCTACCCCTTCACGTGAACGCGCAAAATGGAGGGGAAGGGCCAAGGGGTTGGTCCAAGGGGTGAAATGGGATTCGGCCTAAATTTTGTTTTTCCTTATACAATTTTCTATTTATTCTAATGCAGATGATTTAATTTAGAATGACATTTTTAGGTTTCATGTTTTGGCTTTTTGTCAGTTAAGAATCATTGAATTTACTATAGGGGCTCAGAGTTGCATGTTGACCATTAAATTGGCTTGAATTTGTTAATCATGACAAGTTTTTTCTTGTGTGTTTGCTTGCCATTTTAGTACAATTTTTAAGTCAGAAAACCCCAGAACCCAGGAGCTTTGGGGGGCTTCGCCCCCCTTGTACCCCCACCAGGGCGCTGTCCTGGACCAGCTGGGGGCCTGTGGCCCCCAGACCCCCGGCTAAAATTTTCAGATAATTTCACCAGCCCCAAATCGCATCCCTGCAGGTTCTTAATACTGATGTTTTTCTTTATTGTACAAACACCGTAGAACTACACAAACAGCACAAACATAACAGTCAATCATACATTCATAAACACAAACATGAGCTTAAACCTTATTAAAATAACAAACAAAAGGCAACATACCACTTTTGCCGGCTTGTAGACTAAGAAGGGTTACAAGTTGTTGTTAAGCATAAAAGATGATATCAAACTTACAATACTTAAGCACAAGACACTAGAGAACTTCCAGCACATCAAACAAGTAGCCTTTCTTTGTGCTCACCCAAGAGCTCCTTCATTCATTAGGCGCCAACAAAACATTTCACAGGAAGTGACTTACATAAATGCATCATGGGAGATTGGGTCCACCCAATCATCTTTACAATGTTTCTCTTTTCAATAAAGTCCATTACATTTTTAATACAGTCATAATATCATACAAATATGTGCAATATTTTAATTATGTAAAAACAAAAAATTATAATTAATTATGCAAAATTGTGCAACACTTGAACATAAAGGGTAGCCATTACTTTTTATGGCTGCCTTCACACTTAGCTTTGAGCATTTTGTCCTAGTAACTGGTGTGTGTGTGTGTGTGTGTGTGTGTGGGAGGGGGTTTTAAATGGTGTCTTTCTTGCATTCAGTGCCTCTCTATAGAAGATTGAAGTTGCCTGACGGATTAAACGTTTGCACACACATCTGAATATAGGGCACAAATAACATCCTGACTTCAACACTGTTGACAAGGAAGTGAAATGACATAAATTACATTACGTTTACATTACTGGCATTTAGCAGACGCTCTTATCTTAGTTGAGCGGTTCTTGACATGATATGGATTACTACACTTGTAGAATAGGGCTATTTACTATTTACTGTTTGGTCTCAAATTCATTAATAAGCAGGGCTTTGAACCAGAATTTTTTTCCTATTGGTTCGTTCCGAACAGAAACGGAATTTTAACGTTTCCGGTTTTGGGTTCCACCATTAAATAGACGTTCCCGAACCGGTTAGAACAAAAAAATTTAGTTCCCGGAACGGTTAATTACGTTCCCTGTCAGCTGTTTAACAAATGGGTATAAAATTATGTCTCTGTCTCATCCAGCTTAAGCCAAATGTAGGCTAATTCTATTACAACCTTCATTAAATAAGACAAGAAATAATTCAAAACAATTATTATTTCAAATGTTGGCGATTTGGATTCTCAGTATGTCTTCCCATCTACACAAACAGAAAAAGTGCCAAAAATGAAAGAGAATTCGTTTAGTGTGTTACCAAAGGCTAGTCAGGCCCTATGCATTGATAGGCTAACAGAGGTTAACGTCATTTAATGTTCGCGAGCCTCTCATTAACGTGGACAAATATATTGATATCGTGTTTGAATTTGACGTTTTTGAATAACGATAGACTGCAATATTTACCTCTTATTTAAGATGTGGAGACGTGATAGTAGTCCACCCTCCCGCTCTCTACATTCAGTCAGCGAACGTCACACAGGAAGTGAACCCCAGCGGGTCATAGAAACTTGCGCAGGAGAAGAATGACTTTTTTATTTGTAGGCTACGGAAACTTTGAGGAATGAAATAAAAACCGGTATTAACCGGTTACCATTATTCTTAATAAGCGTTTCTGTTCCGGAACATAAAAAATAATAAAGTTTCTGGTTTCGTTTCTGTTCCATGTGAAATAGAAAAAGTTCCCGGTTTTCGTTCCTTGAACCGGTTCAAAGCCCTGTTAATAAGGCAAGAAATTGCACTAATTAACTTTTGACGAGGCACCTGTTAATTGAAAAGCGTTCCAGGTGACGACCTCATGAAGCTGGGTAAGATAATGGCAATAGTGTATAAAGTGTCAAGGTAAACGATGGCTACTTTGAAGACTCCAAGATGCTTACTTAGGGTGGCTTCATCGTGGGAGATGCTGTGGTGCACCGCCACACATGTCTGTCTAGCATCAGACTCTCTCTCATTTTATTTTATTTCTACTATTGTTTAATTCTTATTATTTTCTTTTAATTCTTTTAATTCTTTTAATTAATTGTTTTAGATTAAAAATAAAATTATTTTATGTAATTTTATTTCTCTATTGTTTACTGTTTTTGTTTTTGCTTCTGTAAAGCACATTGAACTGCCATTGTGTATGAAATGTGCTATATAAATAAACTTGCCTTGCCTTGCCTATCTCGGCAGCACTGTCAAGTTGGATGTCCCTGAAAAGCATGTCCTGAATCTAAAATATGAAACTTTTTTTTTTTTTTCCACATAATTCCTTTTTTTTTTTTTTTTTTTTTTGCAGTCCGGTTTCCATCAAATCCTGCGCTCTGATTGGCTGGCGAGCGGGTCCGTATCCTACGGTATGGACCCCGGATACGGACCTCTGGCAACTCACTCGTTCACAACGACAAACATGGTAGCAATTTTTTGTCGACATTTTATTTTCGCATTTCTTAGGAGAATAGCGTTAATTTTACAGCATGGATAACGATAACGACAGTGTTCACAGTGAAAGTGAGTTTTACTACCCTGAGGAAGACGAAATAAAAGAAAACATTGCAGGAGACAGTTAAAAACCTGTAACTGTTGCTAACGCCGAGCAAAAACATGGCTGAATCCTGAATGACTCAATTTTGTATACAGTTGTGCTCATAAGTTTACATACCCTGGCAGAATCTTTGATTCTTTGACCATTTTTCAGAGAATATGAATGATAACACAAAAACATCTTTTCCACTCATGCTTAGTGGTTGGGTGAAACCATTTATTGTCAAACGACTGTTTTCTCTCTTTTTAAATCATAATGACAACAGAAACTACCCAAATGACCCTGATCAAAAGTTCACATACCCTGGTGATTTTGGTCTGATAACATGCACAGAAGTTGACACAAATGGGTTTGAATGGCTACTAAAGGTAACATCCTCACCTGTGATCTGTTTGCTTGTAATCAGTGTGTGTACATAAAAGCTGAGTGAATTTCTGGGATCCAGACAGACTCTTGCATCTTTCATCCAGCCACTGACATTTCTGGATTCTGAGTCATGGGGAAAGCAAAAGAATTGTCAACGGATCTACGGGAAAAGGTAGTTGAACTGTATAAAACAGGAAAGGGATACAAAAAGATATCCACGGAATTGATAATGCCAGTCAGCAGTGTTCAAACTGTGATTAACAAATGGAAAATCAGGGGCTCTGTTAAAACCAAGCGAATGCCACAAAGTATCTCGCCTACAATACGCCAAACAGCACAGAGACAAGCCTCAAAACTTCTGGAACAAGGTAATTTGGAGTGATGAGCCCAAAATTGAACTTTTTGGCCACAACCATAAACGTTACATTTGGAGAGGTGTCAACAAGGCCTATGATGAAAGGAACACCATTCCTACTGTAAAGCACGGAGGCGGATCGCTGACGTTTTGGGGATGTGTGAGCTACAAAGGCACAGGAAACTTGGTCAAAGTTGAAGGAAAGATGAATGCGGCACATTATCAGCAAACACTGGAGGCAAATTTGCACTCATCAGCCCGGAAGCTGCGCATGGGACGTACTTGGACGTTCCAACATGACAACGATCCAAAACACAAGGCCAAGTCGACCTGTCATTGGCTACAGCAGGACAAAGTGAAGGTTCTGGAGTGGCTATCTCAGTCTCCTGATCTCAATATCATTGAGCCACTCTGGGGAGATCTCAAGCGCGCAGTTCATGCAAGACAGCCCAGGAATTTACAGGAACTGGAGGCTTTTTGCCAAGAAGAATGGGCAGCTTTACCATCTGAGAAAATAAAGAGCCTCATCCACAACTACCACAAAAGACTTGAGGCTGTCATTGATGTTAGAGGGGGCAATACACGGTATTAAGAACTGGGGTATGTAAACTTTTTTGATCAGGGTCATTTGGATGTATTTTGTTGTCATTATGATTTAAAAATAGAAAACACGGTTGTTTATCAATAAATGGCTTCAGCCAACCACTAACCATGAGTGGGGGAAAGAAAGTTTGTGTTATCATTCATATTCTCTGAAAAAAGGCCAAGAAAGCAAAAATTCTGCCAGGGTATGTAAACTTATGAGCACAACTGTAAATAGGGGACTACATAGGTGGCAAAATGTAGTTTTTTTTGTTTGTTTTTTTTTCTTTTCCCCTGCCATGGAAGTGCACTTGTATACCGAGGAGGAAGCAATTTGCATTACAGCCGTGAATGAGGATTCAAAATGGCGGCTCGGCTCGGTTTTCCCTTTCGGGCGCTCTCGTTTTCTGTTAAAATTTGTTAAAGAAAAAAATATTTTATTTACCAGCTTAAAGTGCCATTCCACCATTGGATGTATTCTTTGGCATAAAATACAATATATTTTATGACATGACTAGACAGAGAAATCTTTTAGCTTCAAAATGATGTATCAAACGTAATTTTTTGACAGCGACAAGTATATTAATTTTGCGACCAAAGTCACCTACCCTAGGCGGCACGGTGGTGTAGTGGTTAGCGCTGTCGCCTCACAGCAAGAAGGTCCTGGGTTCGAGCCCCGGGGCTGGCGAGGGCCTTTCTGTGCGGAGTTTGCATGTTCTCGCCGTGTCTGCGTGGGTTTCCTCCGGGTGCTCCGGTTTCCCCCACAGTCCAAAGACATGCAGGTTAGGTTAACTGGTGACACTAAATTGACCGTAGGTGTGAATGTGAGTGTGAATGGTTGTCTGTGTCTATGTGTCAGCCCTGTGATGACCTGGCGACTTGTCCAGGGTGTACCCCGCCTTTCGCCCGTAGTCAGCTGGGATAGGCTCCAGCTTGCCTGCGACCCTGTAGAAGGATAAAGCGGCTAGAGATAATGAGATGAGATGAGAAGTCACCTACCCTTTTAATTTCCGCGCGTGACGTGGCACAGATTATCAGCAATGGCGGATAGAACACGATTTCCACTTGTCGATTGCTGTGCCGATATTCACCATCAACCGTCTCCTTTGGGCATCACTTGCTATTTTCCTTCGCTTCTTTTCCGAAGCTGACAATCGCGTTCTATCCGCCATTGCTGATAATCTGTGCCACGTCACACGTGACGTGGTACACAAGAAGGGGAACCTGCCGATGGCGTCACGTTTCACTACCGCACGGAAATTAAAAGGGTAGGTGACTTTGGTCGCAAAATTAATATACTTGTCGTTGTCAAAAAATTGTTTGATGTATCATTTTGAAGCTAAAAGATTTCTCTGTCTAGTCATGTTGTCATAAAATATATTGTATTTTATGCCAAAGAATACATCCAATGGTGGAATGGCACTTTAAGGTCGGTCCGTATGGTGAAATGCCGTGACCTCGGCCTTGAATACTGACCTCGACCCAGAGGGCCTCGCTCAGTACTTTCAAGACCTCGGTCACGGTATTTCACGATACGGACTTCCCAGCTGTGAAATAACACGTGTTCCATGCGTTTTCGTAGTTCTGATGTGTTCTACAGTGTAGAAAATGGTCAAAATATAGAAAAACCTATGAATGAGTAGGAGTGTACAAACGTTATATATACTGTATATTGAAATGGGCGCATAAAGGTTTTATAAAAATATTTCTGTGTATTTTCTCTACTAGCTTTAATATGCCTGCTTGTGGAAGTTTGGGCAGACGTTCGTGTATATACCTCTACTTTATCAATGAGCACGTATTTTACTTCTTCTTTGAAGATTATGATCGTCATCATACTTAACCCCACACTGCACTTTTTATAGAGCCGTGCTTTTGATCATTCACAGAGAACTCTCCTGCTCCTGCATTAATTCTCCTCCTCATGGAGTCTGTAGGAAAAAGGTCAGGTTGAATTCTGAACATCTGCCGCACTCCTCTCCTTTCCTGCAGTAGGTTACATGCTCTAATGCTATGCAGTGATTAATGTTTAACGCATGCTCCACAGAGTTGGCTGCTTCAAGTCGGCCTAATGAAGCCTGCAAGCACACAGCAGAAGGCTCTCTCCCTTTTTTGGATGAGGAAGACGAGGGAGAAAGCCAGGGGAGGGAAGGGGAAGAAGAATGAGGACTCGTTTTAAGTGTTTCCAAACTGGGTCCGACTACGTCACAGGGACCGAAACATGTCCTCAGCTCCTCCTTTTCAGTGTGTGTGTGTGTGTGTTTACTTGAGCAGTGTTCGCTGTTAGTGTGCTGGCTTTACTTCCTGTGCGGTGGATCGTGAATGTGAGCGAGAGTGAAGGGGAGCTCGTCCTCGTTTGCCATTTTTCTGGGCATTAATTTTCATCCTGATGATGCACAAACATGGCTTTGTATTGAAATCGCAACAGTAATGCACTTTATCGTTTTCTTTTTAACCTCCAGCAAACTTTTCTTTGACATTGCACATAATGCGCCTCTGTGAATCAAAAGACGACTAGCTTGTTAATCATATTAATTAGCTGTATTTCTGAAACGCGATGCATAAACACAGTTAGGCTTGCGATATTAATAAATAAAGAAGCCACCACAGTATGCAGCTAAAACAGTTAATTAACTGAGGAAGACAAACACTGTGCTAATAAAAAAAGACACAACTTGGACTTTGCATTGCATCCTTCATTGTGTCTTTTTATAATGTATATTTTTCCGTTGAAAAAGTACCACGTCTTCTATCCATTTCGTCTTTTCACAAGGCTAAGGCGGTCCCTGTGGAGTCCCCTCCACAGTGACAGTTGGACCACTTCCAGTGCCATGTCACCAGAGCATTGGGACGGGGGGGGACTTTGTCTACCTTGGATCCTGGATTAACAGTCCTGAACATGACTTTGAAGTCCAGAAAGCCCAGGCCTGGCAGGCATGCCATCAGATGAAAAAGATATGGAAGTCATCAATGAGAAGAGTTTTGAAGATCAGACTTTTCCAGGCCACTGTAGAATCCATTCTCCTATATGGGTCGGAAACATACGGTAGACCAGACCTGGGCATTTTCCGGCCCGCGGGCCGCATCCGGCCCTTTGATTCATTCTGACCGGCCCGCGTAAAATTAATGAGAAATTACAAAATAAACGTATTTTCTAATTTTACCTCATGCATGGACTGAATGTGCATTGCTTTTATTTTGAAGTTGTGTTCAACAAAAACGCAATGCGCGCGACATGAACATGACATGAAATCCCACGAAACCTAATCGCGCGATAACTACTTCCGTAATTTGTCCAGACCAACCACAAACTTGTACGTCATCCTTCAAACGGTCCAGCCAATCACATAGTGTGACGTCACCAGCAGGCGCCGGAGCCAATCTCCGGCGAAAAGCACCAAATGAAGTGATTAGACTACAAATGTGGGCATCATTATTATAATATGTAGTATTTTGCTTGATATTTGGAGTAGAAAGACAATATTGTGATGTCTTTATTGTAGTGCTGTCAAAAATGTCGCGTTATTAACGCGTTAACTTGACTCAATTTTAACGGCGATAATTTTTTTATCGCGAGATTAACGCTCTGTGACATGATGCCACGCCCCGCACAGCCAGAGTCCTCTGCCCTCCCCCGAAGAGCCACAGTGCTCGGCTTAGGTTTCGTTTTCCCATCGGCGGCTCCAGCCCCACTTTGCAGTGGCTGTGACGAGACATGTTATGCTCTGCAATAAAAAAAAAACATTGGTACAACCAGTGTTCGAACTATGCCGATATTTTCGGGGGGTCCCTTTTTTTCCCTTGGGGGGGGGTGCTTGCGCTTGTCTCAGAGCTCGGATCTCCATCGCGCGCTCACTTCGGATATGCAAATGCTTCCCGTTACACACGATTGCTATGTCAATAAACATCATTTTGCCAATATTTTAGAGACCCCCCAACATTTCCCAAATCATGTTTTCAAGGGATCTCATGTCTGTTTCAGGGGATCTCGGATCCCCCGAGTACCCCCGTAGTTTGAACGGTGAGCAAGCCCATTCACTTTTTTATGCTGATAAGAGAATTACAATGGTTTATGTGACAAAAATCTGCGATTAAATTGCGATTAATCGCGAGTTAACTATGACAGTCGCGACATTAATCACGATTAAATATTTTAATCGCTTGACAGCACTACTTTATTGTGTTTTGGGGTGAATGTGACTGGAAAAAAAAGTGGTACAAACGTTCACATTTTGTTAACCATTGTTTTGGGAAATTTGATTGAATAAATGACATTTTTTGGAAGGCAACCTCGTTTTTTCCATACTCTTACCAGTCTTGGCAGCTTGTAAAAACAATGTTATTTACTGCTTTATATAAAGAAATACAATTAATATTATGCAGAATTTAGTTCAGCCTTTTGGTCCTGCCCTCCACAAAATTTTCTGTTTCTCATGTGGGCCCCATGGAAAAAATAATTGCCCACCCCTGCGGTAGACCATACCTAAAGCGCGTCAACGGCTGTTATACAGACATGCTACGAATAGCGCTGGTTTGACAAGATCAACAAAATAGTCGATGGAAACCTACCCAAAGCCACCACCAAAATCTGAGAGGAGGATGATGAAGCTCGCAGGCCACGTAAGACGACACGACGACCTACTGGCGCACAAGCTGCTGTTCTAGGATCCGAAGCATGAAGAGCGAGGACGTGGGCATTTCCCACCTTGCGTTCCTCGACGTGCTTTACAGAGACCCCGAACTTGACAGTGTTGCTGAGATAGAGAGCCTGATGCTAGACAGACGTGTGGCGATGAAGCCACATAATGTTTTTGATCACTGCGTTTTCACATTTAAACCGAGTCTTTGTGTTCAAACAGTATGTGTGTCTAATAGAGAGCACGAGCACAGACGGGACGAGTGAACACGGGACGAGTGGCTATTAAAAAATATCATGAGAACAGTTCAGTACAGCGAGCACTGAGCACCAAGACTTGCATGTACTTGCCAGGGTCTGCACTCACCGGTCCAGGTATTAATTCGCCGACACTGCCCCGCAAGCTCAAGGGAGTTTTAAACGCAAAACGCAGCATGAGGAGATGATATTTCTAGAAAGACACAGCAACTGCAAACACAAAGAGCTAAATAAAACGTTCCAGGATGTCTCGGATTGTTGGAAAGGAAGTAGGCTACTTGATGCTTATTGGTATCAGGTACTTAAAAATGTATATGCTCCTACTCAGAATGGTAAATGATGCATCTCTCGAGACTTAACCAGTGCTTTTTGTACGTTTGGACACATCTGGAGTAAAAGCCCCTTCTTGGACACCTGGTGTGAATGACGTTACGGTCATGGTAACTGGTCAGGAGGATGGCGAGTTATCTCGACAGCAGCTGAGGGTTATGAGAGGGCATCCTGAGCCTCCACTAATTGGGGCAGTTGTGAAGGCTGGTTGGCGATTGGCTGAGTGCAGAGACGCCTCAGGTTTATTAGGGTTGTTAAAGGCAACCGTATGACTGGGTTATTTATGATCAGATGGTAGAAGGTCCGACCTGTCCGTTTTTTTTTTTTTTTTTCTTGTCAAATGCTGAAAGGCCGCTTTTTAGAGGTTCAAAGAGCTGTCTAGCGATGTGGATTAACGTCATTGCTAGACTCCTCATTAGTACAGACAAGACGGTCGTTCTCTGAAAGTAAACAAGCATCCTTTTAGAACGAAAGGCTGCATGCATGTTGTATGGATGTTACTGGATTGAAATTTGGCGAAGGTCTCAGTGAGGGAACTGGCATATGGAACTGGAGGAACACTGCCAAGTTCCTGGAACAGCTATGGAAAGAGGTGGTGTATTGGTTTGGAAGGAGATCTCAGGAAAGCTGTAAACTTGAAGAACGTGTTAAGTCGCCATCTTAATAATAATAATCATCACTTGTACCTTTTCTCCAATAATTAGCTTTTCCTGGAGTTGAGGTTTTGGAATTCTTCTGCTAATTCAGGCTTTCGTCTAAACGGGGGAACAGGGGCGCTGCGCCCTCTTACTCTCGGTGTGCGCCCCCTTACTGACTCCGTGAAAACATCCCAGCAACACTACGTGACAATGTGTCTGATCATCAAATACGTTATAATTGCTCCAAAAATATTCCAATCATAGTAGATACACCGCCAGACGGCGCAAAAACAATCCGAATTGGCGTTTTCCAGACCGAGGCGCCATGTTGTTTACTTGTCGCGGCTGCTCTCGCGAGATTTGACATGGGTTACATAGAAGGTCAGCTGACTTGTAGAGCGAGATTTCTCGAGACTGAATGACCTTTCACCCACCGGCGCGGGAGTTTTTGACAGAAGTAGTTCGCGAGTTGTTTTTGTTGACACTTGGGCATTTAAAGATGTCATCCCGCGGCACGAAGCGGAAGAAAGCCAAAGACTGTCCGGGGCAGAAGAAGATTACTTCTTTCTTTTTCAGTGTTGACAATTTGTTACAATTTCCCTCTCAGATAGCCTCAGAATGTCCCATTGGAGCATTTTTCAAAGGCTTCGCACGGCGGGGAGTGACAACCGGCACCATCCCCCCCCGCTTCGCTCCCTCGCCATGGTGAGCGCCCTCATACTAAATTTTTCTCGAAAAAACCCTGCAATTCATGCGATTTTCATCTGAGAACTGACTTTTACATTTGATTGATTGTAGCTCAGATCGCCTTTGTGCTTGATGTTCCTCTGCATCATTTCCTTGCCACTTGTCCACCTTTTGCGGGTAAATAATGTCAAAAGAAATCCTGCTATTCTTTTCTTTAATTCCCCCTCTTCTACTCTTTGCTCCTATCCAGCTGTCGTCATCTCTTTCACAAGTGTCGAGTCGAGCTGTCTGTTTTTGGTTTCTCCATTGGTGCCAAATCTCACAATTACTTTAAGAAAGGATGCGGAGTCTTTAGGCATGACATGAAGCCAACTGAGGACAAATTCCTGTTTGTGGAGCTTCTCGATCCTCCTCAGCATGTGTCCCACTTATCCAGGGGATGGGAGTGGGTTAGTGGTGCCGTCATCATGTAGCTCTTTGTGTGGACCGAATATCTCCGTCATGGGAATAATAAGGGGTGTGCGTGCCCGCACCAACTGTAGGTATTTAATGAGGAGAAATTTCCCATTAAAGGTGCTGTGCTGGATGTCATTACATGCTGAGGGAGATGAAGGGAGGAAAATGGACTTGAACTCTCCCTGTCTTCTTTTTCAGCTCTCTCTTTTTCTTTTTTCTTTTTTACGATCTTGTCTACTGGGAGAATTTGAAGCGGGTTTTATGGAATATAGTTTACTCTTTTACTTGCTCCTGTTTTTCAGTTCTCGCGTCCTCTCCCCCTCATCCTTGTGAGCCGTCATCGATCTCCATTTGATGGCCGCCTCCACCCCGTCTTCCTTTCACCTCCTTGCATAGTTCCTCTGTGTTTCTCAGCCTCTCTTGCTCGCTCTCTTTCCCTGACAGCACCCATCTTTCATTCAGTGTCGCCATATGCCACGCTGATAACTCGGAGAGCTACTACAGCTGCAACATCTGTGCCCCACACACATGGGCACACATTCGCACTCGGACAGAATTCGCAGTAAGTAGTCAGGTGAAGAGAGGAGAAAAGTGCTACGCCTGCAGCATCTGCAGCACACACGGATAATGCAGGGAGGAGAGGGAGGAGGGCAACAGTGCTCGATGGGAGAGGCTTGTAAACGACTTTACTTTGATGATGGAGGAGTGGAGCAAAGCCTTGATGCGGCCTTGAAGTGAATCTTTATGCCCCGAGTTCACAGCTACTGCGTTTTCTCCCCGATGCAAACACGTTCTCTTCATGGTTATTTATGTCATGTCTTTTTTACCACAATATTGCCATAAAGAAGGCCACTCATTATGACCACTTTGGTTGTTTACATTGAACCAAACAAGGCTGGCATAAAGCAGAGCCTGTGTGTGTTCACATAGCGTGACGTGGTGGTGATAATGATGATGCCCTTTGTCACTAGTCACATGTACCAGCGAAATTAGCCGTCAACCTATCCGTACATATACAACATACAGTTGACATAGGGTAGACAGGACAGGAAGACAGGGATAAAGATAAAAAGGAAACACAACATGAGGAGAGATAAGGAAAAAAAAGAATAACCCCCCCCACTATGCTCCTGTCAGGAGTACAGTGTTGGAACATTTAAAAAACCTTTGCATAAGCACACAACAACACAAGTACACTTTAAACACGGGACTTGAGGGGGGAATCAGGGGTAAGGGGGGGGGAGGGGAGGAGGTAATCCAGCGCAAGCAAGCAGCCGTCTGCTCCTGCAGCCATGAAGGCGCTGGTCACGCACCCGCTTGTCACACTGGGGGTAAAAATGCAACAGAGCATCAGCGTCTAGGGTGACGTATAACGCGCTACGTGTCGGAAATACAAATACTCCGAGCAGACCACCTTTTGCTTTCAAAACAATAACGGCATTTTGAGGTGCGCTTGTTCACCATGCACTACGTGTTAGCCACACATTTTATACCACTCTTCAAATGCCAGCAAAGTTGCTGTGCAGTCACTAGGTTCAGGTACCCTCACCCCCTTGTTCCCCCCCCCCCCCCCCCCCCCCCCCCTTGCTCACCTGTCAGTTCCTACCCCTTGACTATAATAAGACAACTACCAACATGGAAGGGTGAAGGTTAACACATGGACGTGAGCAAACTGCTCCTTTTCAAACTGTCTCAAGGCAGCATAACACACTCTGAGATTAGTGCTATCTGCCCTCTTCTACATACAAGCGCTCACATGCCTACAATTGGCTAGTGTCGCTATGATTATCAGTGTTTCCCACAGAAATTTTGGAGACTATGGGGGCAGCCCATGGGGGGGCGTGGCGCGCATGTCCGGTTGAATTGCAGGGGTGCGCGGGGGGTTGTTTAGCCTACTGATACTACTAAACTAAAGCTGTGTTCACATATATACCGATACGATAGTGGTATAACTGTATCGATACAAAGTATACCGGTACAGTTTAGTGCATCTGTCCACACTAGCGAGAAATGTTTGCGGTTTTCTTTCACGGTAGTTGAAATGCGCGTGCGCGAAATGTTTCCGTGGTTACCGAGTAACTTCCTTCCGAGAATATGGCGGATGAAACAACGCGTGTGCGCTTTTTGTTGTCAGTGTACAGTCTGTATTTCTGGTGGTCATTTATTCAGTCGAATCGTATAAAACGCGCGAGGCAGTTGAGAAACAAATGAATCTCCGTTCTTCACTATTTTATTCAGCGAAGACATCGATTGAGGTGTGTGACTTTGCGCATGCGTATTATATTTGTATCGATACAGAGCCGCTTCATCTGTCCACACTACAGCGAAGCGCTACAGTACCGATACTGTACCGGTACGAAACCCATACATTTGTGGGTTTCGTACCGATAGAGTTATACCGCTACAGTACCGATATAGTTGCTAGTGTGGACAGGTGTTGCGGTACGAAAGTAGTATCGTATCGGTACAAAATCCCTAGTGTGGACAGGGTATAAGACTAACAAAACAAATTCGTTGGTATTGGTTATGCACCTTGTATTTTATTTTAGCATGTTGCTACAGAGGGCAGTCCTACAAGAACATATGGATAGCAACCAAACCGAACCAAAACTCCTACAATACTTCACACCCTGAACTCCTCCAAAAAGTCCTACAAAACAAGGACTTCTAGCTCTGCTGTATGTCAAAAGTGACCCTGACAAATGCCTGCCCTATTTACAAAGACCACACCCTGCACTTGTGCGCTTGATTTTTCTTGGCTTTGAGAAAGAGTTCGAGTGCCCTTTCATAACTTATATCTTCTGGTTGTGGCCCGTTAATGGAAATCCTCAAGCAGGCGGCCAGGTGCTCTCCTTGCAGTCTGTTCCGAAGGTCTGTTTTGACCTAAAATGGCAAACAACTTGTTACTACAATGAGTCATGTGATTGTAGAGCTCACTCTGAAATATTTAATTAATTAAGTGAAAGCGAGATTGAACTTAGGTGGGATTTGAGCATAAAAACAATGGGTAAATCTAAATTGAAATTCACATCACTGGTTTGCCTGCAGATGTCCTTACCCTGTTCATTGTGGAAAAGTCTCTTTCACAATTCCCGCTCGACACCGGCACAACAAGGGCAATCGCTGCTAAGTGGCTGAGTAATGGGTATATCTGCCCCCGTTCATCGCACTCACTCGCTTGGAGTGTTATACCAATTTGACATCCTGACAAAGGCCAAGTCTACATTAGACCGTATCTGTCTCGTTTTCTTCGCGGATGCACTGTCCGTTTACATTAAAACGCCGGGAAACGGGAATCCGCCAGGGTCCACGTATTCAATCCAGATCGTGTCTGGTCCGGTGCTGTGTAAACATTGAGAATACGCGGATACGCTGTGCTGAGCTCTAGCTGGCGTCGTCATTGGACAACGTCACTGTGACATCTACCTTCCTGATTCGCTGGCGTTGGGATCACACACACAGCGGCTCAAGGCCAATTTATGCTGACAACCCAGTCCTCGCAGACGGTGTCGCAGACGGTGTCTGCGTAGCCCCCCCACCTTCGCAGACGCTCTGCGCGCACCTCCCAAAAATTGTGACCACCGCAGAAGCCTCGCAGACAGCGCCGCAGACAAGAGGGCTCTGATTGGTCCGCTGTACACGCACTTCTGCTTCTCTACTTTCCCGGTTTGGTTTGTTTTCACGACCGGCATTTTTAAAAATACGAGCGAAGATGGAGCAGCACGAAGAGCGGTTGATTGAGGAAGTACGTACATCTATACGACTCCAGTTCTAGTCATTATAAAAAAAAAAAGTTCTAGTCATTATAAGTAACCGGAGGATAAACACTCCACTAACCACACCCACCAACTACTCCTAGCGACTTCGCGCCCCCTTGCGTTGTGCCGGTGAATAACATCGCGCACGCCTATTGCGCCCCGCTCAACAATAAATTACAACTGTCTGCGAAAAGCTATCTGCGAAAGCCTTGTCGCACGAGCATGCAGAGGCCTTTAGTCCCGAATCACTGCTCGTGTGCTTCACTCGCGCGCTCTGTGAGCTGCGCAGGGCCGGAGTGCGCACCCTCCAGAGGGCACTCGCTGTTCAGGGCGGAGTGATTTGGAGCGCAGGAGGAAGCGCTGAGCCGCACTGAGGTTTATTTACATGTTTCAACCTCCTTCAGGCGCTTAAACTCAGTGAGAACATGAACATCACAGCCAGGTGTGTTTATCTGCTGGAGAAGGTGTTCGCTTGCCATCCTTCCACTTGCAAGTGGTGAGTGACTTGCGCATGCCCGATATGCACTGGGATCATGTGACGTGCCGTCTAATTAGTCATGTGATTAGCATATCCGTGTATTGGCGTTGCTGTGTGCACGCGAATCGTGTATTGGCGTTGCTGTGTGCACGCGAATCGTTTTAAAAACGTTAATCTGATGATCCGCTGATTCGAAATAATGTAAACAGGGCCAAAGACAGCAAGCAGTTGATGTTGGGCCTACCTCAGTCACTACCTCTTCATCCTGAGGTGAATTTCGATCCCTCTTTTTGAAATAATTCAAAATGCTCATGATCTGAATTAACAAAACAAATTTAGCATCAGTTGAATAAGGATCGGAGATTTTCTGTTCCAGCTGTAGCGTCTACAATAAGGCTGACATCGTCACCTGACATTCAACGCGTTGCATTAAGGCCTACGTTAGTGGAGAAACACTCATCAGTAAATTTTTGAAAATGATCAAATTCGAGTCAAGAAGTTAATTGAATTAAGTAGATAACTAACATTACATTCCCTTAATTATGTGGCCTAATAGCTTCACTTTTAGAAGGTAGCCTATTAGAAAAGGCTAAAAATAATTTAACGTCTTCCGTCTCACCAGTAACAAATCGCGTTAAGGCTACTAGCACTAATTCTCAAAAGTGGCATCGAAGTTCGCGCTCTGTTAGAATAGACTACTTTTCCCTTTTAGCATGTACATGCAGACCTAGATTAGTTTATCACTGCTGTCACTTCACGTCTCCATCACTTGGATAGACTGCGCACATACAATGTCAAGCGGGAAGCGCTTCGCCGGTGAATTTGGAAACGACCTGATCCTGGTAGGATGATAAAGTTAATTTGATGAATTGGATAACAACTACGTAGGGCTAACTAATATTGCCTCAAAATAGCCTACTGTTGCCTTAGAGAAAAAGTAGGTTTGCCAGTACGAAATGGACAAAGTAATTTTACTGAGACAATACACTTAACGTCATCCATCAGTGCGCTCTCCATACGCCTATAAAGCACAATAGCGTAGCCTAAATGTCACCGCCTCAATCGTGTCAAAGGCTACATAAAGTTGTATAAACTTACCTTAACATGTAGATGCAGACAGGATGTAGCTTGTCAGAGTTGTCTCCTCACGCTGTCTCAGATAGGCAACGCACGCAATGTCAGGCCGGGTGCGTCAGTGTCGCCGTGTGTGCGGGCGGGCGGGTGCGGACTGAGACTACGGCAGCCCAAATTAGACTATGGCGGGCTGCCATAGTCTTGTCAATGTGTGGGAAGCACGGATTATGGCCGTTGCTGTCCTTCCCACTTGAGAGCACAGCCAATTTTGTTCCCTGCCAGTGATGGCTGTGGATTGAAACTCTCAATCATTCATCGATAGGGCACTTTTCTGTTGCAGCCTTAGGTTCATTCCTTTAATATTTTTCTTTGGTACCAACATTCAAGTGGAGAACCATGGCACTTTTTAGATGCGTGGCATGTCATCATGCAAACAAGGAGCTGTTCTTGTATAAGAAGATTTTCAGGTTAACAGGACATGGATTTTCCAGGTGTTGCACCACAAAGGTGAGCGAACGTCAGTGCTCCGGTCATATGAATGTGTGGTTCCAGCTCCTTCACTGACTATAGCAACCCAGCAAAGTTGAAACGGGAGGGAATATAATGAGATTGATCAGCGAGGGCGGATAGCTTCCTCACACAATGTGGTCGGCACTACAGTTCGGTTGAAGCAAGCCTCTGACCGCCATTTTTAAAAGTAACCAGGGATTGGTTTTCTGGACTGCTTCTGGGCTCAAAACCAGCTTTCACACTTCAACAAATGTGTAGAACTCTCAGGGCAAATGTCCTTCGATACCTAATGAACAAGCCAACGGTGACGAGAAGACAACATGAAGAAACATTGAAAGGGAATCCACAGGCTCAGTGTTGTAGTCACTAAACCTTGAGTCCCCAGTGTTTGAGTCAAATCCAAGTAATTAAAAAAAAAAACTTTGAGACGAGTCCACTGTTGATCCGAGTTGAATCCATTATTGATCCAAGTTGAGTCCAAGAACAAGACTCCGACCGCACTGTTTGACGGTGGCTGTTTTAGCGCTGTGAATGTGCATTCTCTTTGTCAGGGAGTGTGAAGTATTCTGTCAGAGATGGATGTAAGTGCAGAAGGTGTGTTTATCAATACAGATGAAGACCGGTAAACAATCCAGAACGGCAGGCAAAATTGTAAAACGGAGAAACCGGCAGTAGGTCGAGCGAGGCACAAACAGGCTATTGTAGACTCGGCAGAATCAAAGGCGAGAAACAGGAAATCAGGGATCAGGAAACCAAGCAAGGAAATAAGGCTTGGTAATGTATCAGCAACGCAACTCAATACTTCGCAAAGTGTGTTTTCACAGTTTTTATATAGGCGTGCTGATTACTTCTTAATTCTGTGCAGGGACGAGTCGTTTACGGTGCACGTCTTATGAACGGTTGAAGCAAGCCTCTTGGAGTCCACTTGGCGTGCGCTCTGTCCGGAGCACCCCCGGAGAGTCTGTCTGATTCCCGTGCCAAGGCGTGACACGCTTGCACGAAATTAGTACAAAAATTAATGTAGATATAAATATCTCATGCCAAATTATTATGGCACGTTCATCTCATTATTTCTAGCTGCTTTATCCTGTTCTACAGGGTCGCAGGCAAGCTGGAGCCTATCCCAGCTGACTACGGGCGAAAGGCGGGGTACACCCTGGACAAGTCGCCAGATCATCACAGGGCTGACACAGAGACAACCATTCACACTCACATTCACACCTACGCTCAATTTAGTCACCCCAGTTAACCTAACCTGCATGTCTTTGGACTGTGGGGGAAACCGGAGCACCCGGAGGAAACCCACGGGGAGAACATGCAAACTCCGCACAGAAAGGCCCTCGCCAGCCACGGGGCTCGAACCCGGACCTTCTTGCTGTGAGGCGACAGCGCTAACCACTACACCACCGTATATTATGGCATGTTGTATAAAAAAAAAAAATCAGTCCTCGTCTCCAATTTACGAGTCCAAATGCAGTTAATGCACGAGTCCTTAAAATTAGGGTACGAGGAGTCGGACTCGAGTACTACAAGCCTGCACTGTCTTAAATGAAATTTATTAGCATGTTAACTGGGTAAGTCAAAGCTCCAGTGTGTTTTCCCACTCCCATGATGCACTTGGGCTAAGATGCAGCAACTAACTCAATTTCCCTGTCAGACCATCATTATAACACCAGCTGGGGTGGCGTGTTTTTTTTTTTTTTTTTTTAAATTAAAAAAACCAAACAAACAAAACTCCAAATGGTTCCACAGCAGTGGGTTGGATGTGATGCATGCACATGCTGATGGTCCCAGTGAGCAAGATGCAGGTTGGTGGTTGTGGTCAGACTGAGAACAGCTTGAGTGGAAATGATGCGTAAAAGATCTGTGCGTTTGTGTGTGTATAGCAAAGATCTACTTTTCTCCCACATCAGCAGTAGCTCAAATTCCAGCACTTTGCTTTCTTTCCTTTTCATCAAGCTTGTGGGTCATTAGAAGGACGGGACCATCAGCCCGTCATACGACAAAGCCGTTTCTACCATTTCTCTGCTTTTGAAATGCATTTGCATGCATGAAATGTGTTCTGGAGATCTAAGCGGGGTGTGGGTTGTTTTGTTTTTGTTTTTTTAAATGAATCATTACTTTTTTAGGATTTCCAACATCCTCTTTTTGTCTTAAAAAAAAAAAATCCTATTAACAAGAGCTTCCTTATGGATTTGGGAGTTTGTGTGTTTTATACGAGTGATTCCATGCTTATGGGTACTGAAACGGGGACATGAACTTATTTTTAAAAATTCACCTAAAACCATTTCTTTTTTTTACCATCAGGTCACAAAACATGTAATCTTTAATGAATGATGTGTTAAAAGATAACTTTAATTTTCTGAGGTGTAATAAAAACATATTTATATGCCAAAGTCAGAACGTAACAGAAGTGTTGTGGACATATAGATTCTCAATTTTAACAATGTAGAATTACTTTTTGAAACATAGGAAGGTGATGTTTTAGCAAATATAATTAATAAACGTGTGTAGTAGAATAAACATACACATTCTTTCAATAAGATTAACATGGTATATAGCTAGATTGTAATTAATCTGTAACAGACGCGAGATGGACAATCGTAACAGAAGTAATGTAACAGACATCATTTTGGAACTCATAGGCTTGACTTTGGCATATAAATATGTTTTTATTACATCTCAGAAAATTAAAGTTATCTTTTAACATATCATTCATTAAAGGTTACATGTTTTGTGACCTGATGGTACAAAAAGAAATGGTTTTAGGTGAATTTTTAAAAATAAGTTCATGTCCCCATTTCAGTACCCATAAGCGTGGAATCACTCATACAGCAAAAGGTCAATCCTGCATTAGAGATACCTATGAAAGATGCGAAATGAGACAAGTTTGTGTAATTATTTAAATGTGTCTAAGTATTTGCGTTGCTAACACATCATTACTTTTGATAGAAAGAGAAGGCCTGATCTGATGAGGCTAATTTGGTTAATTTTGCAGCGTGTGCCTGTTTGCACATGCGCGTGTGCGCGCGCCGTTTGTTCAGCTAAATTAAACACTAAAGCAATAAATACCCGTTCTCCATAGAATTAATGAACTTATTGGATCTGATGTGAGTTTTTTTTTTTGGACACTATTTCATGCTTGGCCACACAGTTCGCATCCATAAACAACAAAGACAAACAGACGCCACAGCCACGACCGAGTCCTCTGCATGCGTCCATTCAATGAAAGAATAAAATAGAGGGAGTGTCATGCAGCGTTTATGAGGTGTTTGTCCTTCTCTGAGCGCAGCGCAGGACTTTATTACAGTAGCTAGCGGCAGAGAGGGGCCATGCTGCGCTGTGCCAGGCCTTAACACAATAACAGACGAGCAGGACAGAGCGGAAAGATGATCCTCTCACTCAGGTCTCACTAAAGCAGATGATGCCCCCAGGGCTCAGTTTTTAGGTACAGCTTAAGCTTGGAATTGTACCATCAGTAAGCGTAAGGGAACATGTTTAGTCGAACACTTGCTTTTGTCCCTTTCTACGGAAAACATGTACCTTACTGATGTACTGTTTAGGATAAACCTCAGCTTCACAAGTGTAATATTTGCACCTTTTGTGGAATATTAAAAGGGAACTGAAGTCATTTTTAAACTTGCTTTATTTCTTAATTGAACCTGGGAGTGGCCTAGTGGTTAGCGTGTCCGCCTCTCGATTGGGAGATCGCGAGTTCTACTCACGGTCGGGTCATACCAAAGAACATCATAAAAATGCTGCCTACTGCCGTCTGGCAAGGCACGCTGCAATACAGATGCGAGTGGGGAGTCAAACTCTCACGGTTACCAGAGGACCCGCCCCCTACTGTAACCCTAGCTATGTAATATAGGCGAGACTCCAAGGGCTACGGAAACGGAGATCGGCGCCGCCAAATGCGCCATAAAGAATGGTGCAGGAAGGACTGTGACTTTTATTTCTTAATTAACGTGTTATTCAGTTATGTTTTCGGTTTTAGTAACCTTATATCGTGACTCGTATTGGCAACTAATTGCAAGTACATGGTAGCCGCGGGGTCTTAAAAGTCTTAGTCTTAAATTTAATATTCCAAAATTAAGACCTTAAGTCTTAAATTGCTTTGCCCAAGTCTTAATTTTTTAAACAAAGGTCTTAAATTTTAGCCTGGGCCCGCCCATCCTAAGCGTGACGCAACACGGGGGCCTGTTGCGAGCTTAGTCTGGCCAGGCAAGCTATCTCCAGCTCTTCCAAGCTCCCGAAAAATCGGGAGCCAATCAACTTTGAGCATCTCCAACGGCCCTGGGTAGAGGCGTGTTCAAGGCAGTGACGTAGTAGAACTGCGACCGGAAGCCATAGATTGTTTACAGAATCTATGCCGGAAGCGCTTCATTCACTAGAAACATTATGAACATGGAGCAGCAGCAAGCCTTTGACACAGCGGTAGATGCTGTATTGAAAGCATTCAACGGGAAGTTCTCATTGAAAACGGAGGAAAGAGCAGCCCTGGAGGTATTTATCTTCTTCCTGTTACTCAAGCAGTTTCCGTCGCGTCACATACGTCAGAGGAAAGAGTGATGTGATTGGTTTAAGCTCCGTCACAGCCTTTTCTGGCTTCGACCAGTAGCAAACTGAGGCATTTCAGGGAGGCGGGTCAACCACGGGCTCTGGGAAACGGTTGGGCTGAATATCTTTGCCAGACCAAATGCTCGCAGAGCTTTGAAGTCGCGTTAGCCAGACTACTTACATTTACTCATACTATTCTACAATGTGAAAACGTGGGTTTTGCGTAACATTAGTGAATTTCTTGGAGTATGCACAAAGAAACAAACAATATTGATACATTTTCGTGCCGGCGCAGTCGTCGTAGTCCGTGGTGGAGAGGAGACTCTGCGAATCGCAGCATGGGGAAGTCTTGTTTTAATCAGCAGTGGCTTTCAGATGAAAGATATCGTGATTGGGTGAGGGAGGTTCCTGGAAGCGACGTTGAAGCAAGATGCTGTGTTTGTCGAAAGACCTTCAAGTTGTCCACTATAGGTCATTTCGCTTTAGAGTCTCACATGAAGAGCTCAAAGCACATTGCATCTGCCCTCCACCGCCACCAGCCCATCGCTCAGTTCTGCACGGTTCAATCTCCGAATGCACCTGGAGTTGGCACGAGCACCACTGTCGAACCTCAGCAGCATCAGCCAAGCCAGACATCATCGGCAAGGCTAGCAACAACACAAGGGCCGAGCAGTGGCATGATGGGTGTCGGTGGAGCCCCGACACTTCGGGCAGAGGTGCTCTGGATTTTAAAAGCAATTACGGAACACCACTCGTACAGCTCGAATGAGGGCATAAGCGAACTCTTTAAGGTTATGTTCCCAGACTCGGAAGTCGCTACAACATTCTCCTGTGGAAAAAAACAAAACGTCTTGCATAACAAAATGCGGTCTTGCTCCTTATATAACGAAGGAGTTGGTCAAAGACGTTAACGAGGCAAGTGGTGGATTTATCTCATTGTGTCTCTTATCTATCCACCTCCACATCTATGTCTTCCCTCCCTCCCTTGTTTACTAGGAGTATTTACATTTCTTTTTATTCTTCAAAATGTAAAATGGTTGAAGCAAGTTGAATGCTGGGAAACTAAGACAAAGAGTTTGTCTGTTTATCATCTCTGGGTGCATGGCCATAATTAGTTTAGAGACCGTTCTTTAGGCCTTGAGTTGGGCCCTCGGTTTGGCTTTTTGGCTGGTGAGTGCACACCATTGTACCAATGTATTGGTACGCGAATTGCATTTTTGTGGACCTTTTAAGATACTTTAGGCTTACCCATCCATCCATCCGCCCGCCCGCCCGCCCGCCCGCAAGTGCTGGGAAACTAAGACAGAGTTTGTCTGTTTAGAGTGTTGTGAATGTTTTGATATTTTATTTAAAAACAATACACCCACATCACTTTTTTTATTTTAAGTATCATCTCTGGGTGCACGGTCATAATTAGTTCAGAGACAGTTCTTTAGGCCTCGAGTTGGGCCCTCAGTTTGGCTTTCTGACTGGCGAGTGCACACCTTTGGCATTAATGTGTTGGTATGCCTATTGCACTTTTGTGTACCTTTAAGGCCATGACGTGGACCCTACGTTGTGCTCCTTTCTTCCAGGTTTAGACTTGTTTTTTTTGTCTTGAATGTGAAGATTCGACAAGCAATGCACATAATGACTTAAGTATATAACTTTTATAATAAAAGTATTTTTACTTGAAACATTTGTCATTATTGGGAATTTGATCTGGTGTTCTACAACCGCGTAATGGGTGCAGTGTAGGTCTTAATTCTCATTTAAAGTGCCATTCCACTATTGGATGTATTCTTTGGCATAAAATACAATATATTTTGACAACATGTATAAATGGTATCACTAGCTAGAGAAATATTTTAGCTTCAAAATGATATATCAAACATAATTTTTTGACAACGACAAGTATATTAATTTTGCGACCAAAGTCACCTACCCTTTTAATTTCCGCGTGTGATGTCATCGGTAGGTTCCCCTTCTTGTGTACCACGTGACGTGGCACATATCAGCAATGGCGGATAGAACGCGATAAAAATAATACCAATAAATCTAGCTAATGCCAATAAATCTAGCTAACTGAAAGATTAACTCAAAATTTTTCGCAATTTTTTTGGCCCCCATATACGAGGAGAAATGACTCTCTCACTTTGGGGGTTTCCTGGTCTAAAAATAGACCGACACGTGGTACACAAGAAGGGGAACCTGCCGATGACATCACGTTTCACTACCACGCGGAAATTAAAAGGGTAGGTGACTTTGGTCGCAAAATTAATATACTTGTCGTTGTCAAAAAATTGTTTGATATATCATTTTGAAGCTAAAAGATTTCTCTGTCTAGTCATGTCATAAAATATATTGTATTTTATGCCAAAGAATACATCCAATGGTGGAATGGCACTTTAAGTGGTCTTAAAAAGGTCTTAGTCTTAAATTTGTGGTGGTCAAACCTGGGGAAACCCTGAATTAAATATTATACTTATCGGCCTGTTCGGTTTTTAGCCGTGTTGAATTTAGTTCGTTTGGTCCACGGCGGGCGTCGCTTATCCGCGTGATCTTCACGAGACTTGTGCAAGACTTCGAAATGTGAAGTGTCAGCCAGGTGTCAGTGCTGCCATTTTGAAAACTGTTTTCAAATGAAATATTGCACAAAAACAAGTTTAAAAGATGATTACTGCCTACTTTTTTCAAACTTTCCTGATCGCTATCAAAACAAACACAACTTCCGGCTTGATTCCATCAGCATTCGAAAGAGCGCGCGCGTCTTTTGACAACCCGTGTCCGAAATCGCTCCCTACTCATTATACTGGGCGCTGTATAGTGAGGACGCCATTTTTGTAGTGCTGTCTGAAACCTTAGTGAGGATTATTTACACCTTTTATATAGTGCACTCAAAGTATCCCACAATGCATCACGAAAAGCAGTGTACAATGATGGTCACTAACCAAAGCAATATATCCCATCATGCATTGCAGTTGCACTGAAAAATCACATTAAAAGTCTCAAATTTGATTTAATAAAAGGCAGCGGCAAAGAAGAAAGTATTCAGCCTTGATTTAAAAGAACTGAAAGCTGCAGGTACTTTGTATTGATTAATGTGGGAAATGCGCTCAGTATAATATGGATTTATCACAAAAACACACGCATGTATTTATTTTGAAAACCCACCAGCCGACTGATCTGGCATGTTTTAATTGTGCGACACTAATGACGTAAATACCAGCGTGACGGGCTAGTGTCCGAAAGCGTTTTTTCATTTTACCAACAAGCTCACTATATAGTCCTCTATATAGTAATTCCCTATATAGGGAGTAGTGAACGAGTGAGCGATTTCGGACACAGGGAACGTTGGCAGATGTCGGTCACTTTGATTTCCGCTGTATGTTTTACTGTCCTACGATGTCTCGCACAGGTCTCAACGCATCTCGTTTACAGCCATTGCTTTGACATGTGGACTGATATATTACAGAGCATCTTTCAAACACTCATAACTTGCTATAGCAGTGCCAAAATAGCGATCAAAAATGCATTCCTATATTTAATAAAATGAGAAATAGAATTTTGATGATCAGTTTGCTTTCAGTTCCCCTTTAATTTCATGGGGACCAGGAGGAAGGCTGTTCCATAAAGTTGGTGCGGCATAAGTAAAGGAGGTAGCACTGTGTTTTATGCATGATCTCCTGAGGAACTTCTAACATTAAGCTATTATTAGACCATAAACCGTATGAGCACTTTTGCTTGATACTAATTAGATCATTAAGGTATGATGGAGCCAGTCCGTAAATGACTTTAAAAGTAAGAACAAGAATCTTAAAAGAAATTCTGTGCATAACAGGCAGCCGGTGAAGCTCATAAAGCGCTGGAGTTATGTGAGAGCACTTGGGTATTTCCGCGATCAAATCTTGCAGCAGCATTCTGTACACGCTGTAACTTGGCGATCTGTCCATTAGGAAGTCCATGCATTTAAACTATTACAGTAATCAAGACGAGATGGAATAAAAGCATGGACAAGTGTACGCAGACTTTCCCGAGACACATACTTCTTAATTCTCTTATTATGTAAATTATTAAAAAAAAAAAAAAAAAAGCACACTGCCACATACCTTTTGTAATGTGCGCTGACATGGACATTTTATCATCAAACCAGATACCTTCATATCTTCAAGCCAACGTGTGATTTTCTTTTTATTATACAGACACCGTGACAAACAAAAAGGCCCCAAATTTATCAGAACAATTAATCGTATATAAAATGTTATTTACCAGCTGGGAGGTCCGTATCGTGAAATACCGTGACCGAGGTCTTGAAAGTACTGAGCCAGGCCCTCTGGGTCGAGGTCAGTATTCAAGGCCGAGGTCACGGTATTTCACCATACGGACCGACCTTAAGCTGGTAAATAATATATTTATTTTTTTCTTTACCAAATTCTAACAGAAAACGAGAGCGCCCGAAAGGGAAAACTGAGCCGAGCCGCCATTTTGAATCCTCATTCACGGCTGTAATGCAAATTGCTTCCTCCTCGATGTACAAGTGCACTTCCATGGCAGGGAAAAAACTACGTTTTGCTGCCTATGTAGTCCCCGATTTATACAAAATTGAGTCATTCAGGATTCAGCCATGTTTTTGCTCGGCGTTAGCAACAGTTAGAGGTTTGTAGCTTTCTCCTGAATTTTTTTCTTTTATTTCTTCTTCCTCAGGGTAGTAAAACTCTCTTTTGCTGTGAACACTGTCGTTATCGCTATCCATGATGTAAAATTAATGCTATTATGTTGAGAAATGCTGGCAAAAATTTAAGATTTTTGATAATCTTATAAAAAAAAAAAGATAAATGTTGGCAAAAATTGCTACTATGTTTGTTGTTGTGAACGAGCGAGTTGCCAGAGGTCCATAACCGGGGTCCTTACCGTAGGATACGGACCCGCTCACCAGCCAATCAGAGCGCAGGATTTGATGGAAACCGGACCGTGAAAAAAAAAAAAATAGAGATTTATGTCCCGGGTGTCGCTCGTATGAAGAATACGAGTGGTGTATTTCCCAGGAAAACACTCATGTCCATCTAATCTTTATTAAATATCTCATCTCATCTCATTATCTCTAGCCTCTTTATCCTGTTCTACAGGGTCGCAGGCAAGCTGGAGCCTATCCCAGCTGACTACGGGCGAAAGGCGGGGTACACCCTGGACAAGTCGCCAGGTCATCACAGGGCTGACACATAGACACAGACAACCATTCACACTCACATTCACACCTACGCTCAATTTAGTGTCACCAGTTAACCTAACCTGCATGTCTTTGGACTGTGGGGGAAACCGGAGCACCCGGAGGAAACCCACGCGGACACGGGGAGAACATGCAAACTCCGCACAGAAAGGCCCTCGCTGGCCACGGGGCTCGAACCCAGGACCTTCTTGCTGTGAGGCGACAGCGCTAACCACTACACCACCGTGCCGCCTTTATTAAATATTTGTTGAGGAAAAATGTATTTGTGTCTTTTTTTTTTTTTTTTTTTAACGCACTCAGTTTAGCGTTTTCTTCTGTAGACCATGCTTTAGTTGTATATGAGATCATGTGATCCATGTGTATCTTCACTGATCACAGTAAATGTGATGGTGGAATAGTGGCACTTTATTTCATGCGGTTGTACGAGTTAAACGCTGCACAAACTGTCCTGTTCTTGAATCAGACTCCATTGAGAAACAAAAGATTAATATTTATGATTTTTGCGTGCAGTCGAATGTCAGAGGCCAGCTTTTGCTTATTTAATGCTAGTTGCCGGTTATTTGTTTGACTGCGAACCTGCAAATTTAGTCTGTTTATCGGGGGCCAAACAGTGACGCTGCACAGACGCTCAGTCGTTCTTCTCTCCCAAAGAGCGTGAGGGCATATCTCAGCAGTGCTTTGATCTGTTGACACCACACTTGGTCTCTGGCTTTGGGATCACTTCCTGAAGATGTGTGCGCAAAAGAAAAGAAAAAAAGTAATTTGACCACAGGGGAGCGCTGCAATCAGGGTTTCTGCGGAGTCTTAAAAAGTCTAAAAATTTGATAATCCTAATTTAAGGCCTTAAGTCTAAAATACGAGCATATTTTGCATTGTAGGTCTTAAATGCAATTTTGTGAAGTCTTAAATCCTTACGTTTTATTTTTTTTTGTTAAATGCGTTGGTGATGTTCATAATTAGTCATATAGGCTAGGCCTACTTAGTATCAGTAGGCTACGCTGCAAACTACAAATGAGACACAGTGGAATCCAGCGTCTAGCCCGGTTGGCATGGTGATGCACAGGGCATGGTACGCGCGCATTTCGGCCATGTACACACGTAGCCGGGTATTTTTAAAACTGAACATTTTCCCCCCTCCGTTTATAAAAATGTTTTATCCACACCACCTCGTCTTCGAAAAAAATCCCTTCCACACATAACCGAACATCTGCGTTTTCAATCACATTCATAAGCATTCCAAACCTGTAGATGGCATTATTTCCCCAAATCCAACCCCCTAACCACATCAGAATAGCCCTCTGTTGGCGTCACTTCCGCCTAAACATAAAACATGGCGCCAAGCTCGTTCGTCTGGACAGACTCGGAGACAGAATTGCTTCTAAACACAATTTTGGAGTATAAACTTCAAAAGACGCAAGAAAACGTTGATTGGGAATCTTGTCAGTAGTTGGGCTTCTAAAATTAAACATGTAAATAGCACCTGCACAATAATTAACGCTTTCAAGGCACTACTCCGATCCATTGCTCTTTGTCCATGCTTGATCTGGCTTCTGCAGTAAACAAAGGTCGCACGTTTGACGTCGGGGCAGATTTGTCGTCATTTTTTTGGCGCAGATTGTGACGTTCTAAAACGCAAAACTCCGGTTATCTCTGTCTACACGAAAAGGCATACACGGAGTTTTCAAAAATCTTCACTTTGCCCGGAGTTTTTTTTAATATTCGTTTTTGACGTGTTTTCATGTGGATGACAGGCCAAAACGTAGAAAAATATCTTCGATTTAGCAGATACCCGGCTACGTGTGGACGGGGTCTTCGACAGTAGAGCCTAAAAGAAGCGAGGGAGATTGTCACGGTTTGTAGCAAAATGGGCAAATGCAAGTTTAACGACTGCTGGCTTGAACGCAGTGATTCCGTAGACTGGTTAAAACGTGTACCAAACAATCCGTTTGAGGCGTACTGCACATTGTGCAAAAGAACACTCAAACTCGGCACCCTGGGTGCAAAGGCACCGGAATCGCACGTGAAAGCGGAGAAGCACCAGGCTGCCCATAAAAGTCTGCAACAATCGCATGCCATCACTCAATTTTGTTCACCGTTGTCAGGTCCAAGCACATCTCGAGACAGTGTATCGGCTAACTCCGTGCGAACTGTAACGTTACAACACGCAAACCGTACGGAATCGAATGCCTCATCCTCAAGTGATTTGCGGGATGTCTTTGGCTCCACTGCAACTGAAGGCCAATTTATGCTGACAACCCAGTCCTCGCAGATAACGTCGCAGACAGTGTCTACGTAGCCCCCCCCCCCACCTTCGCAGACACACTGCGCGCACCTCCCAAAAATTGTGACCACCGCAGAAGCCTCGCAGACAGCGTCGCAGGCAAGAGGGCTCTGATTGGTCCACTCTGCATCCGCTGTACACGCACTTCCGCTTCCCTACTTTCCCGGTTTGGTTTGTTTTCACGACCGCCATTTTTAAAAACACGAGCGAAGATGGAGCAGCACGAAGAGCGGTTGATCGAGGAAGTGAGGAAGTACGGACATCTATACGACTCCAGTTCTAGTCATTATAAGTAACCGGAGGATAAACACTCCACTAACCACACCCACCAACTACTCCTAGCAACTTCGTGCCCCCTTGCGTTGTGGCAGTGAATAACATCGCGCACGCCTATTACTCCCCGCTCAACGATAAATTACAACTGTCTGCGAAAAGCTATCTGCGAAAGCCTTGTCGCAAGAGCATGCAGAGGCCTTTAGTTCCTCATTAATGCAAGAGCGCACCCTAGGGATGTAATGAGTTCATTGGTGAACGATAATAAATTTAGTTATTTTGAAAGTAATTCAGGCTCTCCCAATTTTCTTTATTTTTTTTGTGCGGCATAAGTCTTAAATTTAACCTGTTATGGTCTTAAAAAGTCTTAAATTGAACTTGTTCAAGCCTGCAGAAACCCTGTGCAATAATCAAAACAAAAACACCCCCACCCCACCCCCAATACCGTTTACTGTGTTCTCCTCCTTATAAAAGTAATTATGTCTGGTGATGATTATCTTCAGAGTCATATCGACCAGATTTATGTGGCCACCATACCATATTGGATTTAATCAAAAAATTTTTTCCATAAAGATTTTTTTTTTGGGGGAGGAGAAGAAACCAAACATTTTCAACAGCCACCATTCTTGTCAAATCTTCACCAAATTTGGCACAGATGACCTTCAGACAAAACTTCATGAAGGTTATCAAGTGGTGTTTTTTTTTTCTTCTTCCCCCTCCTCCATAACGATTCGTCCGTTACAGCTCATTAAATCCAGTGGCAAAATCACCAAACAGGAAGTGATCTCATATCTTGGCCAATCTTTGGTCAATTGACATGAAACTTGCTGAGAGTGCATACAGCCATTACTTTGACAGAAGGCCAGGAAGTTTTCATGGCAACTCTGCCCTCCTGGACTGCTTGGGCCACATCATCGCTGCTTGCAGCTATATTTAACATTAAGCCCAAGCATTACGAGTAAAGGTAATGTCATTCCAACTCTCAGCCCTGAGATGGTCTTTCACCAGGATGCACACGTTCACACTTATCCTGGAAGCCCCATTACATCCTGTAAGTATTAATTATTTGGCGGAGTTTGCGTATCACACGCTTGTTTATCACCTTTTATCTTCTCCGTCCTCTGTTTTCTCAGTCTCGGCTGGAGAGTTATGATGTGCTGCATCCTAGACCGACTCATTCATTTGACAGTTTTGATCTCGCCATTTCTTTCACTTGTAAATCACTTCTGCTTTTCT
The DNA here is from genome assembly GCF_027579695.1 of Neoarius graeffei. Taxonomy (NCBI): domain Eukaryota; kingdom Metazoa; phylum Chordata; class Actinopteri; order Siluriformes; family Ariidae; genus Neoarius; species Neoarius graeffei. Next base: position 47,536,543 of record NC_083588.1, on the reverse strand, counting down.
TCGTGATCGACTTCTTTTTTTTTTTCCCCCTCCTTCTTCTTCACTGCGCTAACATTTTAAATCGGCTTCCTGTCAGTGCACCAAGTGATAAATACTAGAGACGTCATCCTGTTTCCTTGGAATGTTTTGGCTTTAGTTGATGCATGAGCTCTGCTGATGACGGTTTCCAGAACTTGCACGAGGTTTATTGTAGTCGAAAGACACGTAGAAGTTCTTTCTCTGAAAATGATGGGCTGAATTGTTCAGTTTTCTCTCGTTTGCTCTGACTGACCAAGCATGGCCATGCTTTTTAAAAGCTGAGGAGTTTTGTGTGAGGTGTAGAAACTGAGATGATTGTGGTGAAGTTGCCGGTTTATCTCGGTGTAACCGTTGTTCTGTAAATTGTCTGTCTGCTGGCTTCTCTCTTACCTTCCTCATCATTACAGGGTTCTCCAGAAAATCTGAAGTAGCCGGCGGACGGGGGGGGGACAAACAAACAGTAGTAGGCGCCTCTGGAAAGGTGCGCTAATGCTAGGGGGGGGTCTGAGGGCATGCCCACCCCCCAGAAAGTTTTTAAATTTACATGCCTTCTGGTGCATTCTCAGCTAATAAATTATTAACCATTTCCCTGTAAAATACTTGCAAAATATGTCTGAAATTTCCCTCCAAATGTGCGTGTGCTTGGCTTTCAGTTCCCCTCTGTAGTACGCTGCCTGGCTCTGCAACATAACTACATGGTGAGCTCATTTGGTGCGTGTGTAAATTAGATTACATTCTAAAATATTTTGTGAAAGAGTGAAATTGTCTGTCTGCAACAACCAACTGCATCTTTACCGTCGCCTGCTACGGCGTGGTCCGGCTCAGCCAATCGGAGCGTGAGAATCGATCAACAAATACGGTAATGATAATGTTAAATTTATATAGCGCCTTTCAAAAAACCCAAGGACGCTTTACAATTATAGACAGAGAAAAAAAAATAAATAAAAAATATAATAAGTAAAAAGTCCACAAAGTAGGGGTCAGGATGTAATTCCCGTGGTGTAGCAGCCACAGTCCCACCAAAAGGCGCACAAAAACAAGTCCCACATCTCCAGCACCGCCGCCGCGACGCCGTCAGCAACATCGCTTGAACACCACGCCATGGATCCACAAAGCGAGCAGAGAAGCTCCGCCACGCAGAGCGCTGGTGTGTCCCAAACCGCCTGCACAGCCGCCACGACACCACCAAGCAACATCACTCAGAACATCACGCCAAGCGTTAAAGCGCAGAGCGCTGGACAACCACGATGTAAAATGAGCAACGAGCTCACTGCAGTCCACAGCTGGGAGCGCAGGCATCGCCCACGGCGAACCAAGGCCTGGAGGGAACCGACGCCCAAAACTAGGTCCGGAGCTACACCACAACCGGTGGACAAAACACTCAAACATCAAACTACACACAAACACAGAAAAAAAAAAAAGAAAAAAAAAAAAAGCTCTGGTGAGAAGCGGCAGCCAGAACGCGCACGACGTACTCTCAACCGGAAACGGAAACAAGAAAAAGTCAGTGATTTATACCGTATAAATATGGTGTCGCTTCCAGCCATGCCAGACCCAAATCGAAGACAATTTCGTGGTGAAATAATTAGATTCGCAGCAAATTATGGGCAGCGGACACGATATAAATCACTTGAACTTTGAAAGGCAAGTTTTTATTTTTTGTGGGATCGAGTAGCCAATGCAGACCGTCTGCGTAGGAGGAGAAGACTGCCGGTTGCCAGCACTTGTGGACATCTCTCTCATTTAGTCTGAGAGAGAAATCTTGCGTAACAAACTTGTCCAGAAGTGATTAGTTGCTGCTCCATGAGCTTAAACCGGCTGCACTGACCGGGATGGTTAAGGTGCTTGTTATTGCTCTGTTTCAGTCGAGTGTTGTTGAATAATGTTCTTAAAGACGGGAACTTGTTCAAGTTCTTACCGTGATTGAACTTGTGTGGAATCTTCCCGACCTGTCACAGCGTTTTATATTAACGGCACAAGGTGCATTTACTTTGCAATAGAGCTCTTGCAGTCACGTGACCAGAAAGTACACAACCGCCATCTTGTCGGTCAAAAACACCGCTGAATACTGCTGCACTCGTGTACAGAATGGATCAATTTCAACCGATGGACTACACAGCTCATTTTTCTAATGAACAGGATAACTAGATATATGTCTAAAATAAACGATCTACAGATTAGTGACCCTTATGGCTTACCGGACGGAGTTTTCACGACCGGATTTTGAACTGTCAGCGGAATACCCAGACGTGTATAATTTACCTCATTAACTTTCCCTCGCTGTTCAGTGGTGAAGCACTGCGTGCTTATAAATCTCTGGACAGTTATCTTTACAGAAATTCAGGATTTGTCAGCGACTCAGATGTGGCATCTTGTAAACAAGACTCCTCATTGGATGGGTAAGTCACTTAAGTATCGAGTATAGCACTGACCAGCCGATTATAGAATAAGGTAATTCCAAATCGTCCGTGTTGTTTACATGGATCTGGTGTTGGAGAGGTAGAGGCTTGGCAGTGGAGGTTTGAGTAGCTGTTTTCTGAGCTTAGTCAACAGGCCGGCTCTGCAGCCTCGCTTTTGCTTCCGCTCCCGGCGCCACCTCCTTCGCTTTGCTTCCGATAACAATCCACGGAGACCCCGCTGGTCTCGCTATCTCGTCCAGAATGTTTTTTTTTTTTTTTTTTCTCGTCCGGAATGTTGTGCATGCGATGGAAATCGCTACAAACCGTCATTTTCTGCTGGAAACCAATGTCCAGTAAGTCCATACGGTTGTAGTGGATATTGAAGTCCGGTACAGACGAACAACACGCAAAAATACACACAAAAAACATAAAAACTGTGCACAGGTAGGGAGAGCTTGTAGCCGCAGCCGTTGTAGTAGAATTGTATATAGTAGGGTTTTCCAGAAGAAAAGGTAGAAGTAAAAGCAGAAGTAGACCCAGAAGTAGAAGGCGGAATATGGCGTTTGACCGACAAGATGGCGTCTGTCACAATCTGGATCGGCTGTGACGTCACATGCAAGTGCTCTATTGTGACCCTTAACCCTGTCCAGATCAACTATAGCGTGTGTGAAAGGCTCAAGCACATTATTTATTTTGATGTAACTTTACGTGTTGTTTAATTAGTGTGATTTGGTGAAGCAATGACACACGAGTTAGATTTTATCTTTCTTTCCTTTTTCTTTTCTTTCTTTCTTTTTGCAGTGCTGCTTCTCCCACTACATAACATTTCGAGATCTTGACCCCAAACCCAGCTTAAACTTGTCCACCTTGTTTCTGAATGGTGTGCTTGTGTACAGCTTTTTGGAAAGACGCACTCGTTCTCTCCTTTTCCTCTCGTCCCCCACATTGAAACGAAAGCAGTTTCAGACTTGGTCTTCCTACTCGGTCACGGTTTATCAGAGAGCCACCAAACTTAATGACACCCCAGAACACCTCGCCCTACAGCAACGTGAAATCCGCTATGCCCCGCACTCATCTTTTTCTTGTTTTTCATCCAGTGCTTTTTTTTTTTTTCTTTCTCCCATTGGCAGTAATGCATTATTGGCCCTGTAGAAATAAATGTTTTGGATTCAACGACTTTCTACTCGGTCACGCTACATCAAAGAGCCACCAAACTTCATTTCCAAGTACGGACCAACCCCCCCCCCCCCCCACCCCCCCAAAAAAGCACATCCATCCATCCTGAGCCGCACTTGTGGATTGTCACGCTGCGGAACAGTCGAACTCATTATCTTGGTGAAACGCATCTCGAGTTCATGTGTACAAGTATAAATTCAAATGAAATGTCGAAATTTGAAATGGATATATACACTCGAAGGACGGTAAATAACAAAATAGCATCTGAATGTTTATTGTATTTGTCCCGTCATTGTATTTATGGAACTTGGCAGATCCTGGGACTTTCTGATCTGAGACCAAAGGTCACGAATGAAACCTCTTATTTGCATTAAAAAAAAAAAAAAACGCAACTTCTCAGGACTTCAAATTGTGACCCTTAACCCTGTCCAGATTAACGAGTGTGTGTGAAAGGGGGGGCATCGTGGCTCAGGTGGATAAGGCGCCATACCATAAATCCGGGGACCCGGGTTTGATTCCAGCCCGAGGTCATTTCCCGATCCCTCCCCGTCTCTCTCTCTCTCCCGCTCATTTCCTGTCTCTACACTGTCCTATCCAATAATAAAAAGGTGAAAAAAGTCCCCCCCAAAAAAAGTGTGTGTGTGTGAAAGAGACTTGAGGCTATCGGTGACACGGATTGACTGGATTTCAAAGCCCCTTCTTTATTGGAATTGTCATAAAGGGGAAAAATAGATTTAATGCGTCTTTATAGTCCAGTCACTGTCTGTGTACATTCTTTTCTTCGTACTCTCTCTCTCTCTATTAATCTTCCCTTGCTACTCTTCTGCAGCTGATAATGAGCAAGTGGTGTGTGTGTGTGTGTGTTTGAGACAGACGTGTGTTCTTGTGTTTCGCAGCATGGTTCCCACAGCTGCTTTCATTAATCACACTGCAGGGGAAGAGAGCTGAGCCGGCTGATCACACATGCATGCGTGTGCATATACACACATGTAGGGACTCGCGTGTGCGTGCGTGTGTGTTTAGCATTAAGCACTCACTCATTCGTTGCTCAATAGAGAGACAGAACCGTATACATGCATTTTCATGTGTGCGCGCGCGTGTCCAGCTTGCGATAAGCTGTTGTTTAAACTGTTGTCCTGAAGGCACTCTGTGTTTCGCTCGAAAAGATGCATCAGTTCTGACCAGCGGCAGGTGTCCAAGCATCTGTATTAAAGCAGTGTATTGTAGCGTACGAGGCGTTGCTTTATGGCTCATATTACACAGAATAACGAGAGAATAAACGTGTCTGTGGAGGCCTGAGCGGAGCCAGAGGAAAACTAAACCCCTGCTCTCGCTTTGACTAATTCATGATGATAAATGAACTTCTCATAAAACGGGCTTCTCTTTTTGAAGCGGACAGTTAAATGATAATTTGAGTGAACCGTTTAACTGCCAGGTTAAGGCAGTTTGTCAAATGTTTAATGATGAAACAGTTGAGCATCCAAGTACCATTCCAACAATGCCATAAACACTCAAACTTCAGTGAACATGCATATAGCGTAGCAGTCAAAAGTTTGGACACGCCTTCTGCTTCAGTTATTGTGCTTTATTTTAATTAATTAAGACACTTCGTGTCTTAAAGTAATGATGGATGTTGTTTCTCTTTACTGAGGTGGGGTTTACATTAGACCGTATCAGCGGATCATCAGATTAACGTTTTTAAAACGATTAGCGTGCACACAGCAACACCAATACACGGATACGCTCGGCTCCGCAGGCATCCTGCGCTCCAAATCACTCCGCCCTGAACAGCGAGTGCCCTCTGGAGGGTGCGCACTCCGGCCCTGCGCAGCTCACAGAGCACGCGAGTGAAGTGCACAAGCAGTGATTCGGGACTGAGCCGCTGTGTGTGTGATCTCAGCGCATATCACTTACTACTTGCAAGTGGAAGGATGGCAAGCCTAAAGACAATCATAACTACACAATGGGCAGTATTTGCATCAGTATTTGCAGTATTTTCATACTTTTATACTCTTTAATGAAAGGTGATACAAGGCGGAAGTCCGCGACGTTTTTCAGCAGTCGCGTCACATGACCAACGCCAGCGAATCAGGAAGGTGGATGTCACAGTGACGTTGTCCAATGACGACGCCAGCTAGAGCTCAGCACAGCGTATCCGTGTATTCTCAATGTTTACACAGCACCGGACCAGACACGATCTGGATTGAATACGTGGACCCTGGCGGATTCCCGTTTCCCGGCGTTTTAATGTAAACGGACAGTGCATCCGCGAAGAAAACGAGACAGATACGGTCTAATGTAAACTTGGCCTGAGTTGAGCGGCTCTTGACGATATGGATTACTACAGTTGTGGATGGAGTAGGGTTATTTACTTTTATTTATTATTTTATTATTTACTGTTTGATCTCAAGCACGTTAAGAAGGCAAGAAGTTGCACTAATTACCTTTTGACGAGGCGCCTGTTAATTGAAAAGCATTCCAGGTGACTCCCTCATGAAGCTGGGTAAGATAACGCCAATAGTGTGCAAAGCGTCATCAAGGTAAACGCTGGCTACTTTGAAGAATCTAAAATATGAAATACATTTTTGTTTCTTAATGCTTTTTTTTTGTTTACGACATAATTCTGTACATGTTCCATATGTTATTTCATAGTTTTGATGTTATCAGTATTGCTCTATAATGTAGAAACTAGTCAAAATGCAGAAAAACCTGTGAATGAGTCCGTGTCCAAACATTGGTGTGTGTGTGTGTGTGTGTGTGTGTGTGTGTGTGTGTGTGTGTGTGTGTTAGTTACATGGCTATGTGAAGATATGAAGTTGAACTTCGAGTGGTGAAAATATTTTCAACACGAGAAGATAAACTTCACATCTTCGCACCACCATATAATGTTTTTATATTATATAGACACATCTACAAAAAAAATGCAAGTTAATCAAAAGAATTTTAATTTTGAACCCGTTCACCATTTTGACAACACACACCAACACACTCTCACTCTCGCGTTCTCTCTCTCTCTCGCATTCTCTCCCTGTCTCACGCGTTCTCTCGTGTTCCCTGTCTCGCGTTCTCTCTTGTGCGTGCGTTCTTTCTCTCACGTTCTCTTCACACTCTCTCGTGTTCCCTCTCTCTCTTGCGTTCTCTCCCTGTCTTGCATTCCCTTTCTTGCGTGCTCTCTCTTTCGTGCATGCTTTCTCTCTCCTTTGCACTCTTTCTCTCGCGTTCTCTTTCCTTCGCGCAGTCTCTCACGTTCTCTTGCATTTTCTCTCTCTCACGCACGCGTGCTCTCTCTCGCTCTCTTGTGCGTGCTCGCGTTCTCTCTCTCTGGCGTTCTCTCCCTGTCTCACGCACTCTCTCGCGTTCTCTTTCGCATGCGTTCTTTCTCTCGCATACTCTCTCGTGTTCCCTCTCTCGCGCTCTCTCTTGCGTTCCCCTTCTTGCGTGCTCTCTCTTTCGTATATGCTTTCTCTCTCCTTCGCACTCTTTCTCTCACGTTCTCGCTTTCCTTCGCGCAGTCTCTCACGTTCTCTTGCATTTTCTCTCTCTCACGCACGCATGCTCTCTCTCGCTCTCTCTTGTGCGTGCTCGCGTTCTCTCTCTCTGGCATTCTCTCCCTGTCTCACGCACTCTCTCGCGTTCTCTTTCGCATGCGTTCTTTCTCTCGCGTACTCGTGTTCCCTCTCTCGCGCTCTCTTGCGTTCCCCTTCTTGCGTGCTCTCTCTTTCATATATGCTTTCTCTCTCCTTCGCACTCTTTCTCTCGCGTTCTCTTTCTCTCGCGTTCTCGCTTTCCTTCGCGCAGTCTCTCACGTTCTCTTGCATTTTCTCTCTCGCGCGTGTGCTCTCTTGTGCGTGCTCGCGTTCTCTCTCTCTGGCGTTCTCTCCCTGTCTCACGCACTCTCTCGCGTTCTCTTTCGCATGCGTTCTTTCTCTCGCATACTCTCTCGTGTTCCCTCTCTCGCGCTCTCTCTTGCGTTCCCCTTCTTGCGTGCTCTCTCTTTCGTATATGCTTTCTCTCTCCTTTGCACTCTTTCTCTCGCGTTCTCTTTCCTTCGCGCAGTCTCTCACGTTCTCTTGCATTTTCTCTCTCTCACGCACGCGTGCTCTCTCTCGCTCTCTTGTGCGTGCTCGCGTTCTCTCTCTCTGGCGTTCTCTCCCTGTCTCACGCACTCTCTCGCGTTCTCTTTCGCATGCGTTCTTTCTCTCGCATACTCTCTCGTGTTCCCTCTCTCGCGCTCTCTCTTGCGTTCCCCTTCTTGCGTGCTCTCTCTTTCGTATATGCTTTCTCTCTCCTTCGCACTCTTTCTCTCACGTTCTCGCTTTCCTTCGCGCAGTCTCTCACGTTCTCTTGCATTTTCTCTCTCTCACGCACGCATGCTCTCTCTCGCTCTCTCTTGTGCGTGCTCGCGTTCTCTCTCTCTGGCATTCTCTCCCTGTCTCACGCACTCTCTCGCGTTCTCTTTCGCATGCGTTCTTTCTCTCGCGTACTCGTGTTCCCTCTCTCGCGCTCTCTTGCGTTCCCCTTCTTGCGTGCTCTCTCTTTCGTATATGCTTTCTCTCTCCTTCGCGCTCTTTCTCTCGCGTTCTCTTTCTCTCGCGTTCTCGCTTTCCTTCGCGCAGTCTCATGTTCTCTTGCATTTTCTCTCTCGCGCGTGTGCTCTCTTGTGCGTGCTTGCGTTCTCGCTCGCTGTCTCGTGTTCTCTCTCTCTCTCTCTCTAATCAAAGTCAGAGACTGACTTTGATTAGGGCCATTCAGGGTCTCTCAAAAATGATGTTGCTCGGGTAGGATTTGAGCGTGTGTCCGTCCCCCCCCCCCCCCCCGTGTATGATGGAACGCTATGCCACAAAGCAAAATTCATCCAAAACGGGTTCATAACCATGAGTTTGGTGTTCTTCAGTGGTGTTTCTTTGGGATGTGGGAGATGGGGAGATTTGCAAGATGTAATCATGTCCACATGGATCAGAATCTCAAAGGAATGTTTCCAACATCTTGTGGGATCCATGCCATGAAGAATTGAGACTGTTTTGAGAGAAAGGGAGAACCTATCCAGTATTAGAGTATAACGTGCGAGTGTGAGAGAATTTCACCATCCTGCTTTTCAGTTCATGGCAACGTCGATCTCCGAAAGAGTTGAGTCACGGATTGCGAGCGGTTGAACTTGTAACCTTAAACACAGCGCTATGCATTTCAGTATTTCAGAGACGTGAAGAACTTTCATTCAAAAAGCCCACCCTCGGAGCGAGCACGCGAGATGAAATGATGAAATATACAATCCGAGCTGTTTCTTTCTCATCAATCTTCTCTCATGACATGTCTGATCCTTTTATTCCTGTTAACATATTCTCTCCCTCTCTTTCCCTGAGGTGAACATTTAGTCCTCCATTAAGGACATACAAGGGTCCTTGACATTTAATTTCCTGTTTGCAGTGCACTTTTCCCCTCTGCCTGTGTGCCACTCTACTCCCACACACTCCTTTCTTTGGTGTGTGTCTGTCAGCACATTATACTCAGTGCGTGTTTGCTTTGTGTGTGATTGTGTGTTCTGCGTCTGTTTCTTATTCTGCTACTTTGTGTGTGTGAGAGAGAGAGAGAGAGAGAGATGACATGGTCCGCCTTGAGCTCTTGCTTGATCCTGTTGCTATGACAAGCCATGTATTATGGGACGTTGATCAGGTGTAAAACTAGTCTGGCATGAAGTGCTCTGGGAAAAAAAAAAGGCAATTTATTCTTTTCTGATAGCCGTGGGGAATGGAATTTAATTATAGCAGAGTTTAAAAAAAAAAAAATTAAAACGCTTCCATCTGTTGGCTCCACAAGCTGCAATTATGACTTTTCATTTTATTTGCTTCCCGATTGGCGTATCATTTTTGAGTGTGTGCACTCGCGTTTTAGTGTGTGCTCAACATTATCTGTGTTTTTCGGATCTGTGCGCGCGCATGCTTAAGTGTGTGTGTGTGTGTGAGGCTTGTAGAGAGATAAATGAATGTGCTCGCTGTTTGCAGGAACAGGTGGCAAAGTCAGCATGGTGGCCCCACACACACACGTGCACACTTTCTCTGTCTCTCTCACACTTGCCACCAAAAAAATGCAAGCAATTTGTGCAATTTAAGAGAGAACTAGATATCTACTCTTGTTCGACATGCCAGTGTCACTCTGGAGTACCTGTAGTTCAGCGTCTCGAGTCGCCCTAGAACACGGTCGTCATTTTGACCGAAATGCGATCTGAACAGATGAGCTAATGTCTAGAAGCTCCAAGGAAGTGTTTACCAATAGAGCGCTGAGGACACGCCTTTATTGTCAAGGCTACAGTACAGGAAGTTACACCGGGCTATTGGGGATTATTGATGCTTTTATTAACTAGTGCTTTCTTTGTTTGTGTGTGTTTGTAGGTGAGCGTGGTGCAGGACTCGGTGAACATCTCTGGACAGAACACGATGAACATGGTGAAGGTTCCGGACTGCAGACTGGCTGATGAGCTGGGCGGGTTGTGGGAACATTCCCGCTTCACAGACTGCTCTCTCTGCGTCGCTGGCCAGGAGTTCCAGGCACACAAAGCCATCCTAGCAGGTCTCTCTCTCTCTCTCTCTCTCTCTCTCTCTCTCAAACTCACGTGCGCACGCGCGCGCGCGCTCACACTCTCTCTCTGCAGGACAGGGTAATAGGACGACTTGTACCGTGTAGTAGTGCTGTCCAGGCTTGTGCAATGTAGCTATTTTATATTAGTATTTTATTCTTTTAAACGACTTTAAATTGGGATGTAGCCCTCATTATTTTTTGCTTGCATGTATTTTGCATTTAATAGCTTGTTAAATGAAATTTTCAAACACGTGACCTGTGGTTCAGTTAAAGGATAAGGCAACTTTTGTACAAAATCACCACAAATAGATAGATAAATATATAAAGTAATCGATCATGGAATTTATAGAGAAAGAACAGACCGCATAACAGTATCTTTTAACTTTTAATAATATGGGCTCGCGCTGAGCTCAGCGAAGATGCGTTCCGCCATATTGATCTACTGCGTGACGTCATGCGGCCCACCACTGAAAAGAACTCTTCAGTGCTTCATGGTAATAAGATAAAAAAACCAGTACAATCGCTTCTTCAAAGTTTCACCAAATGGTTTTATTTATGCAACTTAAAGCTCATAATACTGTAGAACTTTGGTCGAGTAAAAACACGGAGCAAAAACATGGCTGAATCCTGAATGACTCCTATTTGGATTTGTCCTACCAAGCCTACTGCGCATGCGTGAAGCGGCTCGGCTCGGTTTTCCCTTTCGGGCGCTCTCGTTTTCTGTTAGAATTTGGTAAAGAAAAAAAATAAATATTATTTACCAGCTTACCGGGTCCATGAACATAAATCTGACAGCTGACAAGGTCGGGATATAAACGAATCGAATACAAGCCACCCGCCGGGACTCCTTACTGTCATCACAGTGATCTGTCTGTAAACACTGTTTTCATGGGCCCAGTGACGTCACAGATCAGAGGGAGGTGCATTAACGAAAGATTCTGATTGGTTTATAGTTGCCCACAATCTTAAAATGGCTGACTCTTCCAACTTCGGCTCCTCTGTGTCAATTCATGATTTCAAAGTTAAAAATATTTTTTCATGTTCGATATATAATGGAAATAATTAACGGAATTGATTACGTATATGTTTTTCTCCTATTACACACACTGTACAAAAGTTGCCTTATCCTTTAACTGATCTTAGCCAAACCACGGTTAATTTAGCCACGTTTAAAATGTGGTCAGGTTTTGGCTTTTAGGCACTTGGCAGCAGAAGTGCCAAGTGTTGCAAATAAACAGAAACTAAGCAGGAAGGAAACGTCCAGCCTTGTGCAAAAGAACTCATGCTCTAGACTGGCAAATTGTCATCTCATCTCATTATCTGTAGCTGCTTTATCCTGTTCTACAGGGTCGCAGGCAAGCTGGAGCCTATCCCAGCTGACTACGGGCGAAAGGCGGGGTACACCCTGGACAAGTCGCCAGGTCATCACAGGGCTGACACACAGACACAGACAACCATTCACACTCACATTCACACCTACGGTCAATTTAGAGTCACCAGTTAACCTAACCTGCATGTCTTTGGACTGTGGGGGAAACCGGAGCACCCGGAGGAAACCCACGCGGACACGGGGAGAACATGCAAACTCCACACAGAAAGGCCCTCGCCGGCCACGGGGCTCGAACCCGGACCTTCTTGCTGTGAGGCGACAGCGCTAACCACTACACCACCGTGCCGCCACCGGCAAATTGTTTTTGATTTAAATCTGATGAAAAGGGTCAAGCGCTCGTTCTGAATGAAGTGACACGCGCACAGTCTGTAACAGAGAGTACATTTTCAGTCTCCCTACAGAAACATGGCGTTGCGCCGATATTCTTTGGTTTCACTTTGTGTGTGTTTGTCTGTTCGGGGCGATGAAATTAGTCCTCAGTTTTGCTTAATGGGTCAAATCAATATTGCGCAGGTCTAGTGCTAGCAGAACGAATGAAGGAATAAATAATGATGTGAAGTTTATCCTCGAGTAGTAAACGTATATTTCATGAGTGAAGAAAGCAGACGAGTGAAATATTTTCAACACTAGAAGATAAACTTCATATCTTCGCACTACTGTGTAATGTTCTTTATGATCTGGACACATGTTCGCAAGTTAATGAAAAGAATTTTGCCATTTTGACGACGCGCATCTAGTCAGCAGGAAAACACTGGGAGTGACCATCAGAGTGAAATATCGGGAATTATTATACATACAGGGCACCTTTTTTTGATGGAATAAAAGCGTGTGATCTATTCCCTTCTAGCGGGTTTCATTCATTTGGTTTGATAGCATGCAATATTGTTTGCATATCGCTTATCCGACATGTATTATGTCGCTCTACACCAGAGGTGGGCAAACTACGGCCCGTTGGCGTTTTTAATTCGGCCCGCAGAAGACAATCATATAAACACGATTGAGCAGATCTATAAACTATAAGCATCGGTGTTATCACGTAGACAGGCGTTCTAGAGATCCGTCTTTCCAGTCAGTCGTATTCACGCGAGATTACATTTGCAGAGTGGTGCAGCGCGTGCCATGGAAGTCATTCTGGCGCCCGTGCCACTGATGATCTCGAGAACACAGGATAAAACTTTACAATGAGTGGTCCTAAAAAAAGAAAAGTGGACAGTGAGTGCAGGGTGTTCAATAAAGAATGGACAACTAAATATTTTTTTGCTGAAGTCCGATCAAAGGCTGTATGCCTTATTTGCAAAGAAACCGTTGCAGTTTTAAAGGAATATAACATCAAACAGCACTTTTCCTCCAAGCATGCTAATTATGCTAACAACCAGTCAGCGCAAGCACGGATGAATACAGCTCAGCGGTTGCTGAGTGAATGTGAGTATTAACACTTTCGCTTTTTAAAACTATGTTGGAGCTGTAATAAGATGGTAGTCACATGTTTACAGACATAATAATATAAAAAGTATAACTCTTAGTAATTTTGGTTGTCGTGGGTGGCTGCTGTAGTGCTGGTGTTTGTTTTTATGTGTATATATTTTTTTATGTGCCAATCTATTGAACTGCAAACATTTTTCTGCTCTGCCTTTGTTGACTGAGAACTAAAATAAATGTCAATCTGATCTGCATTTGGGTCTCTGTCAGCGAAGGCCTTACAATAACACTAAAGCTTTTCCGGTTTATGTTCGATATGTATGAATTTGGTGTTGGCCCGGCCCGCCTGGCAAATTTCAAAAGTCAATGTGGCCCCTGAGCCAAAAAGTTTGCCCACCCCTGCTCTACCCGATGGAGAATGAGCGTTCAGTGTGGTTTGATATTGCGTGGTTGTAAGACAACATGACCTCATTCCTCGGGGACATAAAACTTCCATGCTAGCGAGCGACTGTGACAATTTGTAAACAAACATGGCCGCCAGGTTTGCTTCGTTAAAGACGGAAGATTTTGAGAGAAATTTGAAAGCGGAAGGTGTGTTGAACACCCGAAAGGAATGTGTATGTATAATATTGGCTGGCTTTTTTTTCGTTTTATATCAGCTATATTCCATTCAGCTACTCGTCCTCGAATCGTTCAGTATCCTGCTAGCTGAATGGAATATATCTGATGTACCACGAAAAAAAGCCAGCCAATATTGTTTAAATTTGTCACCCAGATCCACGATGTATTTCGTTTGAAAGATGCGAGTTTTCAACATAAGACACTCCATATCTTCAAGCCAAGGTGTGATATTTGTTTTTCTTTTTTTTTAATTATTATTATACAGACACGTTCACAAACACAAAGTCTCCAAATTTATCAAAAAAATTCATCGAGTGACGTATTGCAAAATATCTCACGGTTGCCGTTCTCCATGTCCTGGATGTAGTTCATGTGAAAAATATGAGTGGTGTATTTCCCAGTAAATAAACACTCGTGTCATAGTTTCTGCTAGCCTGGGCCCGCCCATCCTAAGCGTGACGCAACACGAGGGCCTGTTGCGAGCTTAGTCTGGCCAGGCAAGCTATCTACAGCTCTTCCAAGCTCCTGAAAAATCGGGAACCAATCAACTTTGAGCATCTCCAACGGCCCTGGGTAGAGGCGTGTTGAAGGCAGTGACGTAGTAGAACTGCGACCGGAAGCCATAGATTGTTTACAGAATCTATGCCGGAAGCGCTTCATTCACTAGAAACATTACGAACATGGAGCAAGTTCTCATTGAAAACGGAGCAAAGAGCAGCCCTGGAGGTATTTATTGAAAGGAAGGACGTTTTCGCCTTGCTCCCGACCGGCTTCGGTAAGAGTTTAATCTACCAGTTAGCCCCGTCGCGTCGCATACGTCAGAGGAAAGAGTGATGTGATTGGTTTAAGCTTCGTCACAGCCTTTTCTGGCTTCGACCAGTAGCAAACTGAGGCATTTCAGGGAGGCGGGTCAACCACGGGCTCTGGGAAACAGTTAGGCTGAATATCTTGGCCAGACCAATAGCTCGGAGAGCTTTGAAGTCGCGTTAGCCAGGCTAAGTTTCTGCTAGCACGAGACGTGCTCGATATTGATGTTCCCCATTAAACAAAAGATTTGAAAATAAGTCCACATTGGACTGTTCAACTTCTAATCACCGAACATAACTCCAGTGCCGAGTTTATTTTTTTGAAATTATTGAATTCTTTTGCTCAATGAGCCTTGTTGCTTGGTGTAAGTAAAGGGCTCGAATACTGCTGCATTCCATTTACGTTAGTATTCAGAGCTGGGAATGGTGTCACACCCAAGTTGACCGCGTTCCAGTCCAAGTCGGAAAACCAATACGAGCGGTTAGCGATACAAATTTTAACCCTTGTTTGCAATACCAGTTGATAAAACACATTACATGGTATTTTGCGCATATAAACACGAGTAACATGTCAACAGAGAGAAGTCCGACACTACTGTGTGTCTGATTTAACGAGACACGAGTTAGAGAAAAGTGCGAGTAAACAGTATATTACTGTAGCTTTCATTACTTTTAATGCGTGGAGCAGCCATCTTGGATTTTGAACTTGGGGGTTGGTGAGGTTCCTCTGACTTCAGAAAGTATTCAAATTGGCGTTTGTGACCGGGAACTGTGAAATCCTGACTTCCCAGTGCAAATGGAAGTGGAATGCACTATGAACGTAGCCTGGCAAGCCAGACTAAATGTGAATAGTCTGGCCTCGATCCGTAGACATTTCCGAAGCGGGTGGGAGGAACAAACCGCTGTCTTTCAAACTGTCTCTGTGCGTATAGGCCAACGCTCTGACCAATCAGCGCAACAGTGACTGTGACGTAGTCAGAGCGACAGGAAGCAGTGGCGGAGGCCTTGAAATAAATAATTTTTCAAAATGCGTATTAATTAATAAACAGGTTCTAGATATTAAGAAGTTTGGAGATAATGACCACAAGTTTGGAGTCTGTACCACATACACTTTTTTTCCAAGTGTTTTTCAAGGGTTTGCTTAAACTGTTTTTGAGAGTTTTTATTTAGTGGTGTTTGGTGAAATAATTTCCCTTAAATTTAAAATAACGGGAAAATAAGAAACAATCAAAAAGTAATGTTTCAAAGCTGTTTATTAATTCTTCGTACTGCACAAACTAGCCGCATCCTTTTGGCTACGAGCGGAGCCAGCTGGTAGATCAGACTTTTGCCATAGCCGGTCGGCAAAACAGCGAAAACGTCCTTCTTGAAAAGGAATGAGCGGAGAGCCTCTTCCTGCTCATGTTTCAACCAAAACTCCAAGTCTAATTCTTCTAAAACTGATTCCAAAGTGGAGTCAAACGCGCGCTGTTCACTCGCCATAGCCATCTTTCCTGTTGTGCTTTCTCCAGCGTCGCGCAGCCTTGTCACTCCTGCAAAAGCCCGCCCAAAGAATCCAAACAAAAACCTTGCGTTGTGATTGGCGGGCACGATTTGATGCCCGGGGTGTTTTTGTTTATATGGTGCGAGGCTAGACCCACTCGCTAGGCAAAAATATTTTTGGCCGCTAGGCGGGTGGGTCTAGTTTACTAGGCTACTATGAATGCACATTTCTTGTGTAATTGATATTTTGAAATTGTGCATCATTCAAATATTACAATAAATTGTTCCCTAAAAGTGATGTTCCATGCAAGTAGTTAATTTTAACATCCATTTTATTCAAGTCGGTCTTCGTGTGTGGTTCAGTCTAGCATGTTTTACTGTACACATTGCCTGCATCTATAACAAGGGTGTCCTCCCCTATCGGGGCTTTTCCCCAAAGCGCCGCACTTTCACTAGCACACCAAAAAAAATCAATATTATAAATTGAACAATGCAGAGTACTTTCTGCAACTAAATATCTCCTATTCCCCTCTGAAAGTGAGTAATAACTATATACAGTGCTTAACAAATTTATTAGACCACCTGTCATAAAAGCAAGAAAACACAAATATTTTAGAAATCTCTCAAAAATTTGTTTAAAACTAAAAAGTTAATGGTTATTTATTAGGAAAATAACACAATGAAACAACTAAATAGTTTTCGTTTATATATAATAACCAAAAAACGTAATATTTTGTATGGCCTCCTTTGGCCTTGATAACGGCTTGCATTCTTGCTGGCATTGCTTTTACGTACTTTTCAACAGTCTCTTTTGCTATCGTGTTCCAAATAGTTTGTAACTGTTCCCAGAGACTTGCTTTGGATGAAACTTTTGTTCGATCTATTTTTGAATCCACTAAATCCCAAATCTGTTCAGTAGGATTCAAGTCGGGACTTTGACTTGGCCAATCCATCAGGTCCAGTATTCCAGATTCCCTTTTCTTGGTCAAATAGTCTCTGCACAGCTTTGCAGTGTGCTTAGGGTCATTTATCTTCTTGGTGTATGAACCCACGGCCAATCAGTTTCAGTCCAGAAGGGATTCCATGATGCACCAAGATGTTGTGGTAGACCTTCTTGTTCATGATACCATCGATTTTCACTAATTTGCCCATGCCGTTTCCAGAAATTGAACCCCATACCATAACGGAACCTCCAGCGTTTCACTGTGGGTGCAATACATCTAGCATCAAAATGTTCTCCAGCTTTTCTACGGACATAAACACGATGCTGACCAAAGAGTTCAAATTTGGACTCATCCGTCCAGAGTACCTTCTTCCAGTCATTTGCAGTCCAGTGTTGATGCTCCCTCGCAAATCTGAGACGTTTCTGGATGTTTGCAGTCCTCAATAACGGCTTCTTAGCAGCTGTTCTTCCCTGTAAGCTTTGTTCCCGCAGTCGTCTGCTTATGGTCATTCTGGAGACTTTTTCGGACTCTGATCTAGACCTATTCATCTCCGCCTGAAGATCAGCAGAGGTCTTCCTTCTGTCTCTAGTACTTAAAATTTTGAGGTGCCTGGCATCTGCTTCAGTCAGCTTTCGTTTTCTGCCTCTTCCTTTGCGCATTTTGTAGGTACCAGTCCCGCCAATGGAATCCAAAGCATACTTGACCACACTGTGAGAACACTTAATGTCTTGCCCTGTTCGTCTCAAAGACCATCCAGCATCACGGAGTGCTTTAATGCACACACTTTCCTTTTCAGTCAGTTCTCTACGTTTTGCCATTTTGAACAGAAGTGAGGAATTTCAAACTGAATTCATGGTTTTTATACCCAAATGTGAGCTGACAACCAGGACGTCTTTGACAAGTCAGAAATTAATCAAGCATAATATTTGAAAATTGAAACTAATTTTTCTACTTAGGAATGCAAGTAAATAACTATAATTTGGTATTTTAATAAAAAATAACACACTACTTTGCTATTAAAAAAACAGTAAAAAAAATTCAGATAACACTAATTTTATTTTAGCATTAAAAATGTCATTTCAGTTCAAGAATATGCACATACTGGTGGATTACCCATTTCAGAAACACAAACTATTTTGGTGATCACCATTACTGTATATATGGTTGCTGTGGCATGAACCTTAAATCAGGTGGTGGTCTAATAAATTTGTTAAAGGACCCATAGCATGGTGGTTTGTTGATGCTTTAAACAGGCTCGTGGAGGTTTCCGGATGTTATATCCGCAGCCTTTCTCGAAATGAACCCTCGGCACGTAGATATAGCCTCCTGGGAGAAAGCCCCATTTCAGCGCTTTTCCCAGTGCGTCGTTTTGCTAATGAGAAGCAGGAGGCGGGGAAGGGTAGAGGGTGGGGGCGGGTCTTATCATTAATATTCATGACATGTAAATGTGTTACCTCGGATTGGCTAACAGCACTGTGACGCTACCTCCAGTGGGTCAGAACAAGCGGATGTGGGTGTCTTACTATGGCGAGAGAGAAGGGAGAAATACCGCGCGCTGACATCATTAAGGTGCGACGCAAGGAAATAAAATAAATTCAACAAATGTTTGGGTTTTTACTGAACAAACAAATAAAATGAACGAGTGACTTAAAAAAAAGAATGTGGGTGTCTTCGTAAAAACTGTTTTGACTGGCTATTATAACAGAGCATGCTGCATGCTTTTTGGTTTTGTAGCGCAGAGTACCTGGCTAACTGCAGGAAGCGGTTAGCTGCACAGCTAATGTAGCCATTGCAAGGCTAACGTGGCACCGATTTTAAAACACGGCAAAACGACTTAACAGTTATACACTTACTTGTTCGGTGTTTGTTGCTGATGCGGCAGGGATGCTTGGTACGGACCCAGGCTTCAGTGACAGTTGATGTGCAAAACCTGCCCTGTACTGTCCCAAGTTGTGGAAACATTCCTCAGGAAAATGCTTCTGACAAACGTACACCGTCTTAGGTAGACTCGACGGCGTATTATTGGAGTAAATAAAATTAAGCCACTGCGTCTTCAGGGGCTCTCCCGTCGGCAGTAAAAACAGACTCTTTTCTGTGTTGTCACATCCATGTACAGCGCAATTTCCATGTTTGGTGGCAACTTTTGAGCTGGGCGGGCAATCCATACAGTGGGTGGGAATCCAGAGGGGGGGTGTGGGGATCATCTCCCTTGCTGACGTAGGCAAGGGAAGAGTTTATCAATGCGCCGTTTTGACGCGCCATTCTGAAATGTTGGGCATAGTTTGGTTTACACATTATGAAATTTCTAGCCACTGGGGTGACTTAAGAAGGTCAGAGGAACTCATTTTAACGTTAAACCTCAGAAAGTGAAAATTTCATGCCATGGGACCTTTAAGCACTGTAAATAGGAAGATATTGTAATATATAGGTCTAGACTATCCTGGTACTCAACCCAGAAGTGAAAATAAAGGGTTTTGCAGCGTGCACTGACTGCCACTCACAACCATACATAAAACCATGTTTTTGGCGCTAGATGGCACTGTTGCATGATTTGACCTCTGTTCTGTTCCTGGCATCCTGGAATTGGAAAATAGAGGCGTGCTACAAAGCGTTTTCATTTCAAATCTAATTTTGCCCTTTAAGTTTTGCCCCTTGCATATCTGACGAGGTTTTAAAAAAAATAATCAAATTTAATAATGTTCACTTGTGCCTAAAGCAGCCCTAGATGCCACCAGAATGCACTATTTTGAAGTCTTGAATTTCAAAATTTTCTGGGGGAGCATGCCTCCGGATCTCCCGAGCAGCCTTCGGGGCCCTCCCAGGCTGGGCTGGCCCTTACAGGCTGGGCTCTGCGTCAGTAGCACCGCTCTGAGGTAGATAGATTTTTATTTTTATATTATTAGTCCTGCCCTATTAGGGAGTGTATAGAGTGAAATGCACAGTAATTCTATTTAAAAAAAGAAAAAAAAAAGGTACGCTATGGGTACATGTGGCTACTGTTTGAGTTTTCTGATCCCATGTCCATACGGTAAATATAGCATATGAACATATTAATTATACCAACCTCATCTCTTGCAAGCATCACCAAGCTGTGAGCAGCATCAGGGCCTGTCGTATTTTGGTTACCAATTTTGTTTACCGTGTTTTGTTCAAAATACAGTGCCGTGAACTCTATTTTCAAAATCGTAAGAAAGCACTTGTTCATGAATAGTCTTGGAAGCATTATTTAGTACTAATGAGCACATTGTCTTTCACTGGTGTAGTGTAAAGACTCTAAAGTGAATAGCAGAAGTTTGACCAATTATACTTTTTCATATTTGTCAAAGAATGTGTCAGAAATTTATGAAAAGAAATTATTCATTGAAAAACATAAGTGCTCATTACAACTCTTGTTGAATGGCTGGAATTCTTGGCGTACATATCTGCCAAAAGCCTTTCATTTGACCTTTCAGAAGGACCAAACAAAAGCTGTGGTAATCAAAAGGTGAATTTTCTTAAAATAAACACCACTTGCTTGATATCGAATCAGTCGCCTTGTGCCGCTTTTCCACTACCAACGCGGCTGAGTTGGGCTGAGCCGTGCCGTGCTGAGTCTAGCTGAGTGGGGCTGTTGGAGCTGCATTTCGACTACAACCGTGCTGAACCGTGCTGGCTGGAAGTGGGTGGACACATTGGGTGGAGTTAGCGAAAGTGGGTGGACGTCACGTGATGTCGTTAGGCGGCGCAAACGGTGACATCAGTGACCTTTTAAGCGGTAGTCTCACGACCCGGATAGTAAACAATAAACATGGAGGACATGGAGTCGTTAGTGTTGCTGGTCTTGGTGCTGTGGCTTGTTGTCACCGACAACGCCAACAGATACTGGCAAGAGCGTATAGATGAGGCGAGGCGCATAAGGCTTCAGAAATTCTCGTAATTCGTAATTATTCTTCTTCCGGGTTTACGGTGTTTACAGATCCCAGCGTGCTCGCGGGGCGTGTGTGGGCATGTGAGGACACTCCTCCTCACCAATCAGTGCACAGGGGAGTGTCTCCTCACGCCCCTAGCCCCACTCGGCTCGGTTTGGCTCGCTTCAGCCCCACTCCAAAACCGTGCGAGTTTTGGGTGCTGAGTCGGGCTGAAGCGAGCGGAGTCGTGCTGCTCTGAGGTAGTCGAAACGCGAGCCGTGTCGGGCTGAAGTGAGCTGAAAAAGGGTAGTGGAAAAGGGCCATTGGCGAACCACGAGGCGAATTTCGTTTATCTTTTTATCTGCCGATTATCTTCCGATACTGCGAAGTTATAACAAGGTTTTTCTTATTTGGTTTCTGGTTCCGATTGGTTCCGAAGTTTATCAAGAAGTAGAACGGGTAATCGAACTTGATCAGGATAAGTGCTGATTGGTTATGGAGTTTTGCTATTGTTGCACTCATTCTTACAGTCTTGTTCTTGTGTACCTTTTGATAACGCGAGATCAACTGTTCATATCATGATCACGATTCGCCGTTCTGGTGATTGTAGTGCTTGAGTATGCGCATGCGCAGTTGTTACACTCGTACATTCCTAAGGCAGGATGACATAATGGCTACAGCCTCGATATGAGGCAGTAGCCACAAAAATCCATTGGGAGAATGGATTGAAGATGGACTTGTACATGGATCCCTGGTAGAGGGAAACCTGCTCGTCACAAATTTGCTACTGATTTAATAAAAAAAAAAAAACGTATAAAAGCCATTTTCTTTGCTTTTATTTTCCGTTACTCAATAGTAACCTTTCTGCGTGCTCTGTACTTGTACGTTTGTTTGGATTGAACATGCATATACAGTGCCTTGCAAAAGTATTCATACCCCTTGAACTTTTTCACATTTTTCCCCCTTACAACCACGAACTTAAGTTGTTTTTTTTGTTTTTTTTTTTTTTTAAATTGAGATTTTATGTGATAGACCAACACAGAGTAGCACATAATTGTGAAGTGAAACGAAAATGATAAATGGTCTTCAAAATTTTAAACAAATAAAAATCTGAAGAATGTGGTGTGCATTAGTATTCAGCCCCCTGTCCTCTGACACCTCTAAATACAATCCAGTGCAATCAATTGCCTTCAGAAGTCATCTAATTAGTTAATAGAGTCCTACTGTGTGTAATTTACTCTCAGCATAAATACACTTGTTCTGTGAAGGCCTCAGTGGTTTGTTAGAGAACACTGAAGAACAAACAGCATCATGAAGACCAAAGAACTCACCAGACAGGTCAGGGATAAAGTTCTGGAGAAGTTTAAAGCAGGGTTAGGTTATAAAAAAAAAAATCCCAAGCTCTGAACATCTCAAGAAGCACTGTTCAATCCATCATTCAAAAATGGAAAAAGTATGGCACAACTGCAAACCTACCAAGACGTGGTCAACCACCTAAACTGACAGAGCGAGCAAGGAGAGCACTGGTCAGAGAAGCAGCCAAGAGGCCCATGATCACTCTGGAGGAGCTGCAGAAATCCACAGCTCAGGTGGGAGAATCTGTGCACAGGACAACTATAGACCCCTTTCACATGACGTCACCGCGCCGCGAGATTTTGTTAGGCGCCATATTGGAAGACCAAGTACATGCACTCACAATATAAAACAAAGTACGAGCGAGAGTAAAGTGACACGATGGATGATAATTCGGGTTATGTGAGTACATTACCAGCTGCAGAAAGGGCACGGTATGTGGAGAAACTGGCTGTGATTGATGGGTTTGACCCATATGATAAGACTCAGAAAAAATTGTGAATCCAAGCACACAGTTTAACGCAAAAGTTCGTTTATATCCCGACCTTGTCAGCTGTCAGATTTATGTTCATGGACCCGGTAAGCTGGTAAATAATATATATTTTTTTTTCTTTACCAAATTCTAACAGAAAACGAGAGCGCCCGAAAGGGAAAACCAAGCCGCCTCACGGCTGTAATGCAAATTGCTTTCCTCCTCGGTATACAAGTGCGCTTCCATGGCAGGGACAAAGAAACTACATTCTGCCGCCTATGTAGTCCGCTATTTAAACAAATAGGAGTCATTCAGGATTCAGCCATGTTTTTGCTCCGTGTTTTTACTCGACCAAAGTTATACAGTATTATGAGCTTTAAATTGCATAAATAAAACCATTTGGTGAAACTTTGAAGAAGAGATTGTACTGGTTTAAAGTTTTTACCGAACGTTTTCATGTCGACTCCAATTAATACACTAGTAGAATCGATGACTAGTTTAGTAGGCCAAAACTTTTTTCAATTTTTGACTGTACCAGCCTGAAAAAACTTGCGACAGTCAAATGGAAAAAAAGCAAGCTGGTCATGCTGTACTGGACTAATCTGACTGATGAGTATAGTAAGTGATACTAGTACTGATACAATAAAACAGACGACTGTAATCTGGTAGGCAGCACGATTTATATTATTTCTCCGTGTCAGATACATAAGGAGGACCGGACACCAATTCTGCCATCTGTTTGCTACCCAGACATTGTAAACTATTTTGGCCCTTTTCCACTACCCTTTTTCAGCTCACTTCAGCCCGACACGGCTCGCGTTTCGACGACCAAAAAACAGCACGACTCCGCTCGCTTCAGCCCTGCTTAGCCCCTAAAACTCGCACCGTTTTGGAGTGGGGCTGAAGCGAGCCAAAGCGAGCCGAGTGAGGCTGGGTGCGTGAGGAGACACTCCCCTGTGCACTGATTGGTGAGGAGGAGTGTCCTCACATGCCCACACACGCCCCGCGAGCACGCTGGGATCTGTAAACACCGTAAACCCGGAAGAAGAATAATTACGAGAATTTCTGAAGCCTTATGCGCCTCGCCTCATCTATACGCTCTTGCCAGTATCTGTTGGCGTTGTCGGTGACAACAAGCCACAGCACCAAGACCAGCAACACTAATGACTCCATGTCCATGTTTATTGTTTACTATCCGGGTCGTGAGACTACCGCTTAAAAGCTCACTGATGTCACTGTTTGCGCTGCTTAACGACATCACGTGACGTCCACCCAATGTGTCCACCCACTTCCAGCCAGCACGGTTCAGCGCGGTTGAAGTCGAAATGCAACTCCAACAGCCCCGCTCAGCTCGACTCAGCACGGCACGGCTCAGCCCGACTCAGCCGCGTTGGTAGTGGAAAAGCGGCATTTGTTGTTTATACCCAGTGCCTACACTGCTGATGACTTGAAAGCCTACAAAGGGCTACAGGCTTACAATTATGCTGTTAGTGGCTTGGTTCGTGATATTACAGCTGTTGTTAAGAATAACCTACACATAGTTATTATTAATAAATTGTAGAAGTCTGGGAGGCTTGCTCCTCATACAGTTATCAACTTGAGGCCAATTTAGCATGTTTTAAATCTGAATTTCTTGCGTTTGCTTACCTCAAAGTGTCCGCAGATCATGCACAGACTTATCCATTATATCCACAGTTTTTTGCCAAGTCTCACACAGGTTTCTTTCAAGTCTACTGTTGGGCCAATAAATCATAAATAAAACAGCTCAGATTTGTTTAAGTCGTTTGCCACTCCACTTTATTCTCGTGGGTTCACATACCGCTGCCGTTATCACGAGTTTGTTGGTCTTCCAAAATGGCGCGGCAACAAGCTGAAAGAAATATGCACTAATGTGAAACAAGTGACTATTCAATCTTTTTCATGTAGACATGACCAAGTTGTCTACACAAGGGGTAGAATTGGACACTCTAGACTAACACATGGTTTTCTGTTAACTGGAGGTGAACCTCCACTTTGCGATCTTTGTGGTGATCTCTTATCAATTAAGCACATTTTGTCTTGCCCTGCTTTTAGAATACAAAGGCAGAAGTTTTTTAAAGAAAGCACAATGCTAGATATTTTTAATAAGGTTTCACCGTTAAAGGTTTTAAACTTTTTGAAGTGCATTGATGTGTACAAACGTATTTGATGTATTTATTTATTTATTTATTTTATTATTGGTTTTAATTTTATGTGATATTTATTACCTGTATTGGCCATGAAATAGCCATAGATGCTTAAATGGCAATAAATGTAAACAAACAAACAAATCCAAAATGGCGCAGGGTCTGTTTACTTCCGGTTTCGGGTGACGTCAGTGAAAGGGGTCTACAAGTCGTACACTCCACAAATCTGGCCTTTTTGGAAGAGTGGCAAGAAGAAAGCCATTGTTGAAAGACAGGCATAAGAAGCCATGTAGGGGGCACAGTAAACATGTGGAAGAAGGTGCTTTGGTCACATGAGACCGAAGTTGAACTTTTTGGCCTAAATGCAAAGCGCTATGTGTGGCGGAAAACTAACACTGCTCGTCACCCTGCACACACCATCCCCACTGTGAAACATGGTGGTGGCAGCATCATGCTATGGGGATGCTTTTCTTCAGCAGGGACAGGGAAGCTGGTCAGAGTTGATGGGAAGATGGATGGAGCTAAATACAGGGCAATCCTGGAAGAAAACCTGTTGGAGGTTGCAAAAGAATTGAGACTGGGAAGGAGATTCACCTTCCAGCAAGACAATGACCCTAAACATACAGCCAGCGCTACAATGGAATGGTTTAGATCAAAGAATATTCATGTGTTAGAATGGCCCAGTCAAAGTCCAGACCTAAATCCCATTGAGCATCTGTGGCAAGACTTGAAAATTGCTGTTCACAGACGCTGTCCATCCAATCTGGCTGAGCTTGAGCTATTTTGCAAAGCTGGTCGAGACGTACCACAAAAGACTTGCAGCTGTAATTGCAGCAAAAGGTGGCTCTACAAAGTATTGGCGTTGGGGGGCTGAATACTAATGCACACCACATTTTTCAGATTTTTATTTGTTTAAAATTTTGAAGACCATTTATCATTTTTGTTTCACTTCACAATTATGTGCTACTCTGTGTTGGTCTATCACATAAAATCTCAAAAAAAAAAAACTTTGAAGTTCGTGGTTGTAAGATGGAAAAATGTGAAAAAGTTCAAGGGGTATGAATACTTTTGCAAGGCACTGTATCGTATATCCAGCAGACTGGTAGCTAAAAATGAAGGGATTATAGTTCTCTTTCCCCCTCCACCTACAGGACTCCTGCAGTGCAGCACAGTTCTGCACTCTAATTCTAACCTGTTTAAAAGTCATAGAAATGAGCAGAGTTGATATTGCTCACCTCCCTTCTTCCTGTTCCGCCATCCCTCGTTCCTCCATCACAGTTCCTCCCTCCCTCTGTGTCTTAGCACGTCGCTCACTTCAGTCATGACCCAACTAAGGCGCCGATCCTCCTCATCTTTCTGTATCAGCTCGCGGCTCGTTAATTGCTGAGGGGACGGCCGGTCAGAGCGGGTTGAGTCGCTGAGAGAGGCCTGAGTGATTAGAGTAGACTTCACCTGGAATCCAGACGCTATCCGGCAGGCAGACCGAGGAGCTGCAGGCAGCAGGAAGAACGCCGGCCTAAGATTAGCCTTATCTAGAGCTGTCAAAGTCAACACTTTTTTTTACTTTAACACTGTTTTCTAGCATCACTGCTTTTTGGCATCATTTGCACTCCTTCATAGTAATTCCTTTCAGCCATTATTTGTTCTTTCCAGGCTGGAAGCTCACACGCTGTGGATAAGATGATGGAGAATGTTGCGACTTGTTTAACCCTGCCAGCAGCGCGAGCCGTTTCTTTGCATCAACAAGCTGGCATGGAAATTTATAGATTTAAAAACAGATGGTCTGACCTGCTGCCTGCTGCATTTCTCACACTGCTGTTTGGTATACAGAGGTTTTTTTTTTCACCTCCATCTTAGTCAGTGATGATTTTGGATGTGTTCTCAGCCTTTTGGGCGCTCACACTATAGCCACTCGGAAGGATTTATTTAGAAGTGTGAAAACAACTGCTTTTATTGACAGTGGTGGAGAAAACAACAGAGAATTGAAGTGTTTTATGACTGGAGGAGATCTGATTCGTTTTGTGGTGAAGTGTCTGTACAAAGCAGTTATGACTGGCTGAAGGGCTTAATAAATGCAGTCTATAAACAGTCCTGTATCTACAGAACACTGATGATCCCTGAGCCAAATTGTTGGTTTAAAAAAAAAAACGCATACACGGGCCACCAAATGCAAGAAAGCGCCATCACAGTAGCAAGGTGAAAATGTAAAGTTTTTGCTTGACTGAACAGATAAGCCTCGGTCACAACCGGCCGTACGTGCTCCTACGGCTGGTCTACGTGCAAAAAACGCAAGAAACGCACGGAGGGCGCGCGTTTGACGTGCTGATTTTCGAGCCGTAGACTGGCCGCAGACCGGCCGCAGAGGTTCTTTGTCATGTCAAACAAACTCTACGGGCGCTTACGTTTTTTTCAGGTTGCAAGACAAACTTGCGGCCAACGTGCGTCTTTCTCCACGAACAAAAAAAACGCAGCGATTTGGGAAACGCCAAAAATCGCATGGCCAAAAAATCGTACGTCCAGTTGTGACCTAGGCTATACCCTTTTCGACCAGCAGGGAACTGGTTCCTGAACTGGTTCCGTTCAGGATTCTTTGAACCTTGGTGCCAGCTATCGAACCGGCCCACATTTTCACCAGTTTTGAGCAGAACCACTGTAATCGAGGATGCATCATGAACAGAGGGTGTTGCGTGAAACACAATTGGAGTAAACAGCAGGAGAAAGATGGCGGTGCACACCGATTTACCTGCGAGCTCTTGTTCTGTTATTGCAGCTACCGTATTTTCTGGACTATAGAGCGCACCTGTATATAAGCCGCATCCGCTCTATTTTTAAAAAAAAAATTTAAAAAAAGATATACAAGCCGCACCGGGCTATAAGCCGCAGATATCTATGTTGAAAAATTAGATATTTACTGCATGTACAGAATGATTTTGTACTGTAAATGTACATGTATGTACCTGAACAGATTCTTTCCGAACAGTGCCTTTTAACACGGCAGCAACTTTGCTGATTAAAACGGAACAGAACCAAGAGAAAATAACCGGTATTTATTTACCTTCATTTCTCCTGTGTTTGAAACCACAAGTCACTTTAATCATCTTCGCTGGATTTGAAAATAATTACCAGTTAGTAATTTGTCGTGCGTGTTCTATCTGCTAAAGATCTGCTAATTCTTCTTTGCATTGATTTTTCGTCTATCTTATTTTTGATTCTACTTCCGGTTAGAGCGCCCCTAGTGGTGGAAGAAAAATCCACAGAATAGCCGCACCTTTGTATAAGCCGCATGGTTCAAAACCTAGGAAAAAACTAGCGGCTTATAGTCCAGAAAATACGGTATTTTTGTTTTTGGTCCACTTTTTTTTTTTCGGAAAATGTATCCTTTGCATTTGCCACTACTGTGCTCCGTTTCCTCTCCAAACTAATGACGCGTCCACTGATGTTATGGTTTGCGCTAGAAAAACCAGCTGTATATTTTTTTGGTTCTAGCTGGGAACCAACTTTTCAGGTTATGAGCCAATTTATTTTTGGTCAAAATGCTCTGGCCGGAGTTTCCCAAAAGCATCGCAGCACAAAGATCATTGTTAAGTGATTGAGTGAGCAGGACAATGAACGCTCTCTCTCTCTCCTAGTTAAGACACTTGGTGTTAAAACGCTTTTGGGAAACCCATTTCCAAGCAATTCGAAATTTGGCGTGCGAACAAAAACAGACCCCATTCCTTGTTCGTCGAAAAGGGGTCAGAGAGGTAGAGCGAAATGGTTCTGAGGGTGAAAACACCTTGTGTGTGACTGGCTTAAAGGGGAACTGAAGTCATTTTTAAACTTGCTTTATTTCTTAATTAACGTGTTGTTCAATTACGTTTTCGGTTTTAGTAACCTTATATCGTGACTCGTATCAGCAACTAATTGCAATTAAATATTGTACTTATCGGCCTATTCGGTTTTTAGCCATGTTGAATTTGGTTCGTTTGGTCCACGGCAGGCGTCGCTTCACGAGACTTGTGCAAGACTTCGAAACGTGAAGTGTCAGCCAGGTGTCAGCGCTGCCATTTTGAAAACTGTTTTCCAAACGAAATATTGCACAAAAACGAGTTTAAATGACGATTACTGCCTACCTATTTCAAGCATTCCTGATTTGCTATCCAAACAAAACTTCCGGCTTGAATTACATCAGCATTTGAAAGAGGGCGCGCGCGTCTTTTGACAACCGCTGTCTGAAATCGCTCCCTACTCACTATATAGGGCACTATATAGTGAGGACGCCATTTTGTAGTGCTGTCTGAAACCTTGGTGAGGATTATTACACCCTATCTAGTGCACTCAAAGTAGTGTACAACAATGGTCGCTAACCCAAGCAATATATCCCATCATGCATGGTGGTCACGCTGCAAGAAGTCACATTAAAAGTCTCAAATTTGATTTAATAAAAGGCAGCAGCAAAGAAGAAAGTATTCAGCCTTGAGTTAAAAGAACTGAAAGATGCAGGTACTTTGTATTGATTAAAGGGTAACGCCGTTTTTCCACAAAACCAGGTGTGTAATAGGAGAAAAACATGTATGTAATCAACTCCGTTAATTATTTCCATTATATATCGAACATGAAAAAATATTTTTAACTTTGAAATCATGAATTGACACAGAGGAGCCGAAGTTGGAGGAGGCAGCCATTTTGAGATTGTGGGCAACTATAAACCAATCAGAATCTTTCGTTAATGCTCCTCCCTCTGATCTGTGACGTCACTGGGCCCATGAAAACAGTGTTTACAGACAGATCACTGTGATTAGGAGTCCCGGCGGGTGGCTTGTATTCGATTCGTTTATATCCCGACCTTGTCAGCTGTCAGATTTATGTTCATGGACCCGGTAAGCTGGTAAATAATATTTATTTTTTTTCTTTACCAAATTCTAACAGAAAACGAGAGCGCCCTAAAGGGAAAACCGAGCCGAGCCGCTTCGCGCATGCGCAGTAGGCTTGGTAGGACAAATCCAAATAGGAGTCATTCAGGATTCAGCCATGTTTTTGCTCCGTGTTTTTACTCGACCAAAGTTCTACAGTATTATGAGCTTTAAGTTGCATAAATAAAACCATTTGGTGAAACTTTGAAGAAGCGATTGTACTGGTTTTTTACCTTATTACCATGAAGCACTGAAGAGTTCTTTTCAGTGGTGGGCCGCATGACGTCACGCAGTAGATCAATATGGCGGAACGCATCTTCGCTGAGCTCAGCGCGAGCCCATATTATTAAAAGTTAAAAGATACTGTTATGCGGTCTGTTCTTTCTCTATAAATTCCATGATCGATTACTTTATATATTTATCTATCTATTTGTGGTGATTTTGTACAAAAGTTGCCTTATCCTTTAATGTGGGAAATGCGCTCAGTATAATATGGATTTATCACAAAATCACATGCGTGTATTTATTTTGAAAACCCACCAGCCGACTGATCTGGCACATTTTAATTGTGCGACAGCAATGACGTAAATACCAGCGCGACGGACTAGTGCCCGAAAGCGTTTTTTCATTTTACCAGTGAGCTCACTCTATAGTCCTATTATATAGTACTTCCCTATATAGGGAGTGATTTCAGACACAAGGAACGTTGGCAGATGTCGGTCACTTTGAGTTCCGCTGTACATTTTGCTTCCGTCCTACGATGTCTCGCACAGGTCTCAACGCATCTCGTTTACGGACGTTGCTTTGACATATGGACTGAGATATTACAGAGCATATTTCAAACACTCATAACTTGCTATAGCAGCGACAAAATGGCGATCAAAAATGCATTCCTATTTTTAATAAAATGAAAAATAGAATTTTGATGATAAAAAAAAATTTGCCTTCAGTTCCCCTTTAAGCTGACAGGAAGGCTAAAATAATTAACGTGAATATCCACTCTTTACAACCGTGGTGTGCAGAAAGGCATCTTGGAACACGGCATGTCGAGCCTTGAGGTGTACAGGCGGAAGACCAACACACAGAATCTGAGGCTACAATTGAGGTATTTCACCTGACGTCACAGGGTCACGTGACGCCCCGGTGTCCACCATTTTGGACGGCAAGCTAGCTAATGTCAACAACATAGTAGCTGGTATGTTACTGTAGCAATATTTACGTTCAGTCATTTGGATGACTGTTAAAACCTTTCAGTCTCAAGTTTTTCCTTTACTGGATTTACTAGTTTACTGAGCTAGCGCGCGATGGCTCCGGGCTCGGCCGGAGAGCGCGCGATGGCTCCCGGTTCGGCCGGAGAGCGCGCGATGGCTCCGGGCTCGGCCGGAGAGCGCGCGCGATGGCTCCGGGCTCGGCCGGAGAGCGCGCGCGATGGCTCCGGGCTCGGCCGGAGAGCGCGCGCGATGGCTCCGGGCTCGGCCGGAGAGCGCGCGCGATGGCTCCGGGCTCGGCCGGAGAGCGCGCGCGATGGCTCCGGGCTCGGCCGGAGAGCGCGCGATGGCTCCCGGCTCGGCCGGAGAGCGCGCGATGGCTCCCGGCTCGGCCGGAGAGCGCGCGATGGCTCCCGGCTCGGCCGGAGAGCGCGCGATGGCTCCCGGCTCGGCCGGAGAGCGCGCGATGGCTCCCGGCTCGGCCGGAGAGCGCGCGATGGCTCAGTAAACTAGTAAATCCAGTAAAGGAAAAACTTGAGACTGAAAGGTTTTAACAGTCATCCAAATGACTGAACGTAAACATTGCTACAGTAACATACCAGCTACTGTGTTGTTGACATTAGCTAGTGCTAACAGCTAGTTGCTAATACACTGCTACAACACAGACACCGACCCTAATAATACAGTTCTTGGTCATTGCCTGGTAACAGCAAATTTATAACGGGCCATGTCTCAACAGACTAAGAAGTTATTTCAATGACATTTAATAACATTTTGTTTATCCTGAGGCCCGAAAGTAAATGAAAATGTGAACAAACCTTAGCTGTAATCAGATGAAGACCACCGGCTCCAGGGACGACCCGCTGATGTAGGCATGTTACCCAGCCTGACACAAAATATTTGTAGGCATCCAAACTCGTATACGCTTTCAGATCAATACCTGTGTATGGCGATGGGTTTTTAACAACATAGGTATACAGATCATGTGGGCCGAAGTCAGGTAAAGACGAGGGCTTCGTGTACTTCCGTACGTCAGTGAACAATCCTGGTGGAAGCAGGTAAACGTCGTTCTCTAAGCCTGCTAACCTCAATTTTTGCAAATACCTCTCCCTCTGCTCGCCCTGTAAATGCCCTACGTCGCTGGATAGTGAAGGTGTTTTCTGCATCTCGCTCCTTTTTCTTTTATGTTTTTCGTTTGTCGCCTTCCTCGCATTCAAACTGATTCGAGCCGTGCCGTCCAAAATGGCAGCGTCACATGACTTGGTCACGTGAGTGAAATACCTCAATAGGAACAGCGTCAACAAAACTGGATTATTGAAATTACAAAGACCAGGTGATGTTTCCATCAGGCCCTGATCACGCGACAGATCGCGATGGGTTTGCGAATACTTGGCGATGGAAAAATTGGTAGCATCGTCACCAGTCGTGCGATACACGGCGAATGTTCTCCAGGCTTTGCGAGGAGTTTTTTGGTGTGTCGCCGCCTCACGAGTGGCCAAAAACGTCGCGAAGAATTTCAGTGCATGCATTGTAATTTCATGATGTCTTTGTCGGCAAACTAGGCAGCCAATACTCACAAACGGGTTTGGGAACGCTTCCCAAAACCTTCGGGAAGCGTCATCACCAAAACGCCTCATTTTCATTGATAACCCATTGCAAAGCATCCCGAGCTGTAGTGTGACTGTCGCCTCAGCTACCATCTGTCAAGGTGCCTGTGATGTTCCTGCACCAGAGTCGGAGTGAAATCTTTAAATACAGTTGGGCTAACTAGGCTTTAAAATACTAGAACCTGACTTGTATGGTAGAAATGTCGAAATTTTACCATGCTAAGCGTTTTTACCAGCCACCGCTCATTTGGCAGCACTGTTCTTTTTGTAATAATTACTATTATATGGCCTCGAGGGAACTGATGCGTTGTGCTCTCGTTCTGAATTTGAACATATGGCCGCAGGTCCCATGTGACTTTTGTCTGCTAGGGATGATGGAAGATTTGCTCTCTCTTATTGTGGTAATTAAAGGTGTAACCAGATGGCAGTCTCAGGTCAGAGCAGGGTGATGATCTAAAATGGCGCCTCACACTCTTAATGTGGAATCCATTCACCTTTTTTAATTGTACTTGCATTTCATGTGTAGTCGCTGTGCGTTTTGGGTGCCCCCCCCCGTCTGTCCGTCTCTCCACATGGCTGATGATTACAAATGGATGGATGTTCTGGATACTGATGATGTCCAAACTTTTAAAGCTTGATTGACTGAATTTCTCTGCTTCTCTCTCTCTTACAGCTCGTTCTCCTGTTTTCAGCGCCATGTTCGAGCATGAAATGGAGGAGAGCAAAAAGGTATGCCCCCTTTTATTATTATTAAAAATGCAACAACTCCCTGTTGCCTTATCTGGCTTTTATTTTCTCATTAACTCTCATTAAGAGAGGAACAAAGCTCCCACAGTGTAAAGCAGTAAAAGACCCAGAGTCTCCCTCATTGCTGCCCATCTACATTTTGCTAAAGATCACGTGGACTAGCCAGAAGTTTATTGGAAAAAGCTTGATGAGAACAAAATAGAACTTTTTGGTTTAAATGAATTGTTTGTTTGGAGAAAGGAACACACTGCATTCCAGCACAAGAACCTTATTCCGTATGTGAAACACGGTGGTGGTAGTATCATGGTTCGGACCCGTTTTGCTGCATCAGGGCCAGGACGGCTTGCCATCACCGATGGAACGATGAATTCTGAATCGTTTCAGCGAGTTTAAAAGGACATATCTGTCTGGGAGTGGATCATGCAGCAAGACGACGATCCTTCACACAAGTCGTTCTACCAGAGAATGGTTTAAAAAAAAAAATTTTAATGAATGTTTTGCAATGGCCAAGTCAAAGTCCTGACCTTAATCCAGGAGGAATGTTGTGCGAGCAGTTCTGCACACAGGAACGGGCTAAAATTACTCCAAGCCGGTGTGCAGGACTGATCAAGTTACCAGAAATGTTTACAGTTATTGCTTCACAACAGGGTCAAACAAGATACTGAAATAAAAGGTTCACAAACTTTTTTTTTTTTTTTTCCCTCCCAGCGATGCCCTGCCAAAAAAAAAAAAAAGTCGCCCACTCTAATATTTGGTTGGACCACCTTTACCTTTGATTACAGCATGCGTTCGCCGTGGCATTGTTTTGATAAATGTTGTGATATTGCACAAGTTTATTTCAGTCCAGAGTGGATTAATTTTTCACCAAGATCTTGCGTTGAGGACGGGAGAGTCGAACCACTGCGTCAAGTCTTTTCCAGCACATCCCAAAGATCCTCAATAGGGTTAAGGTCTCAAGACTTTGTGGTGGCCAATTAATGTGTGAAAATGATTCCTCATGGTTCCTGAACCACTCTTTCACCATCTGAGCCCTGATTTTATGCCCGTGCCATCAGGGAAGAGAAAATCCATTGATGTGATAACCTGGTCATTCAGTACATTCAGGTCGTCAGCTGACTTCATTTTATTGCCACATAACATTGCTGAGCCTCGACCTGACCAACGTAAGCAACCCCAGATCGTAACACGGCCTCGAGAGGCTTGTACAGTGGCCACTGTGCATGATGGGTGCATCGCTTAATGTGCTTCCCTTCTTACCCTGACACGCCCATCGCTCAGGAATAGGGTAAATCTAGACTCCTAAGGCTACATGACCTTTTTCCATTGCTTCAGGATCCAGCCTTTATGCTCCCCAGGAAATTGAAGCATTTTCTCATGATTACTCTCACTAACAAGTGGTTTTCTTATGGCCACACAGCTGTTTAATCCCAATCCTGTGAGTTCTCATCTCATCATGTTGTGGATGTGGAAATGCTCTTAGTTTCACTAGTGAACATAGCTGTAAGTGATCTCTGATCATGGTCAGTCAGGATCTTTTTTTCAGCCGCATTTTTTCCACAAAGTTGATGGTTCACCCCTACCCCTCCATGTTTTAATAATGCTTTAGAAGTTCTTAACTCAATGGTAGTAATTTCAGTCATCTCCTTTAGTAGTTTTCTTTGCTTGATGCAGGCCAATAATTTGAACCTTCTGAAACGCAGTAACGTCTCTTCCACGATCACGAGATACATCTTCCAGCCTGGTTTTTATAGAAATGCGAAGCTACTCCCTGCATCAGTTCGGGTTAAACACAAGTAATCAAAGCTGAAACGCAAGACAAGCCAAGAAGAAGCCTTTGTCACACGTACACTTGGTGCTGATGACACGTTTTTGACATTTTTGGCGATGTTTTATAACAAAAAAGTAATTCCCGATGATCCATATATTAATTCACGAAGGCGCCTATTTTACAAGTTATGATAAATGCTGCTATTTGGGCAAATTTGACGGGGCTGCAGCACCCAGGAGACGAAAGAGGAGGAGGAGCTATATGAAGTCAGGCGCACTCGTAACAAGTGGGAGCCCTCACCAACATCCGTCCTGTGCTCTGAACACTTCGATTTGGATTGTTTTGACACCCTTCCCAGCTTAAAAGAATCTCTTGGGTGTTCAGTTCAGCACAAACGTGTGTTACTACCATCAGCAGTGCCTACACAGTGTTGCCAGATTGGGAGGTTTCACGCCCAGTTGGGTGGTTTCAAGTGCATTTTGGTGGGTTTTGAACATATTTTGGGCTGGAAAACGTCAGCAGTATCTGTTGCCAGATACTGCTGAAGTTTTCCAGCCCAAAATATGTTCAAAACCCACCAAAATGCACTTGAAACCGCCCAACTGGGCGGGATTCCTCCCAATCTGGCAACACTGCCAGTATTCCGGAGGGGGTCTACTAGTAGCTATGCCGGATCCAAAGACAGTCCTCCTGTCAGAACATGTGTTGTGAAATGATATAAGATAAAGGTACGTAGAGCTATAGATTCTACATGATAATCATAAATGTAATCATAAAGTCGGCGTGATATCAGTCATGTATTTGCTTGTGAAAGCGTGCGGCGTTCATGTAACTGCCGCCTAGCAACGAGAGGCAAAGGGTAAAGAGGGTAGGCTATCATAGATTCTATTCGGAAGAGATCAACACAATTCTAGACTCCCAGAAGAGGAAGAGCTAGCACTAGAGAGTTCACCGGCGTTTTCATGCGCCATTTCCATTGAGTAGAACCAGAGTAGAACAGCCAGTGAACCGCAGCGTGTTCTCCCGCTGACGTCACAACATGGCCGCGAGCCACGGACCCAGTTTTCTTGCGCTGTGCAATTAAAAGTTGAATATTCGCGTAACAACAGCTTCTTTTCACGTAATTATAACAGAAATCTAACATGTTTGCCATGTTGTATAGTTTAAGAAATTGCGTAGAGTCATGTTCGTGTCATCAGCACTTTAAGCACACATTTAACCCATCTGAAGCAGTGAAGAGACACGAGTGAGCAATGAGCACACACGTACCCAGGGCAGTGGGCAGCGATGCTACAGCGCCCAGGGAGTAGCTGAGGGGTAGGTAGGTTCCTTGCTCAAGGCACTTCAGCCTAACCTTCAGCCCATGGCCACCCCATGTTAACCTAACCTTTGGACTGTGGGGGAAACCGGAGCACCCGGAGGAAACCCACGCAGACACGGGGAGAACATGCAAACTCCGCACAGAAAGGCCACTGGGCTCAAACCCAGGACCTTCCTGCTGTGAGATGACCACGCTAACCACTACACCACCATGCCGCCCTGCAACAACCTTATGCCCAATCACTGCAGTAATTTGTTTATTTAAATCCAGATGGTGACTGACTTATTTATTTATTTATTTTTGGGCCCGGTCACTTTATATAATATTGGATCATTTTCCTTTATAAATATGTGACTGACTAAGTATTATATTTTTGTCTCATTTGTTTAATTAGGGTCTTTTTAATCTTTTTTGTGAAAATCTGACGTTTTTGGTCACATTTTGGAGAAATACAGAATTCTAAATGGTTCACAACTAAAAGGACAACTGAAGGCAATTTTTTTTAATCAATTCTATTTATCTCATTTTATTAAATATAGGAATGCATTTTTGATCGCTATTTTGTCACTGCTATAGCAAGTTATGAAATATGCTCTGTAATATCTCAGTCCATATGTCAAAGCAACGGCCGTAAACTAGATTCGTTGAGACCTGTGCGAGACGTCATAGGACAGAAGTAAAACGTACAGCGGAAATCAAAGTGACCGACATCTGCCAACGTTGTCAAAAGACGCACGCGCCCTCTTTCGAACGCTGACGTAATCAAGCCGGAAGTTGTTTGTTTTGATAGCAATCAGGAAAGTTTGAAAAAAGTAGGCAGTAATCGTCATTTAAACTCGTTTTTGTGCAATATTTCGTTTGGAAAATAGTTTTCAAAATGGCAGCGCTGACACCTGGCTGACTCTTCACGTTTCGAAGTCTCGCACAAGTCTTGTGAAGATCGCGCGGATAAGCGACGCCCGCCGTGGACCAAACGAACTAAATTCAATATGGTTAAAAACCGAATAGGCCGATAAGTATAATATTTAATTGCGATTAGTTGCCAATACGAGTCACGATATAAGGTTACTAAAACCGAAAACGTAATTGTATAACACGTTAATTAAGAAATGAAGCAAGTTTTTAAAAATGACTTGAGTTCTCCTTTAAGTACCATGAACTTGAGTACGTCTACAGACACCTTTTTTTTTTTTTTTTTTTGTCATCAATAAGAATTTACATAAACACGTGACTGGTTGAACTGCAACAGAAGATCTACGATAGAAAACTCAAGTCTCTGAAATGACCCTGTTTTGTTTTATACGTTCGTTGTCTCTGCTGCGTCTCCCCTTGGCTGTGTCTGTATCCGGATCTAATCTACACAGTCGGCACCTGTGACCCACTGGACAGTCAGCAGTATATGATGTTAATACTAGTGTCCTGTTACATTGTGAAACACAACGCTTCAGGAATTAGGAAGTAATATCTAAAGGGAGTGTTTGAATAAGCGTCCTTTGTTGTGCTATAAAATATATCCCATAATCCTGAGATTTAACTGGGAAGACTGAGCAGTTTGTGGACAAATAAGTTGTTTGGGTTTTTTTTTTTAGTTTGGAGAAATATGTGATGCTTTATGTGGTGCAGTCACTAATCCGTGAAGTTTGCTGTGTGAGCTGAGCGGAGACTGTTATTATGTAGCTCAGTATCTTGGCAGTAAAAATAATACGTTGTGAACCTCTTGTAACGTCTGTGCTTTTTTTTTTTCCGACACAGTGACAGCATTGTCATAACCCTCGCGCGTTCCTGACGCAGCAGTATTCACTGTTCTCCTCTCACTGACATGCTTCCTGATTTCTCTATTTCCTCCCTGCACTTTCCTTCCTTTCACAAACTGCTGGCTCACTGGGCCATCCCCCCCTCCCCTGCTCATTTTTTTTCCCCCCGATCCCTCTTTCCTAGAATTTCATCATACCTTTTTTTTTTTTTTTATTTTCAGATGTGCTGGCATTTGGGATGTCTAGATTTGGCTTAGGAGAAACTTTTGTTTTAAGACATTTCCTCTTGTTTGTTAATGGCGTTTTCCGTCTTAACAGGTTCCAGGATCTCTCTCTCTCTCTCTCTCTCTCTGCCCCTTTCTTTTGTATCTCACCTTGTCTTTCTCTTTTTCAGGGTCTTGCTCTGACTCCCTCTGTTTCTGTTGTCCCCCCCCCCCCCCCCTTTTTCCTCTCTGTCTCTTACTGTGTTTCACTCTCTCCCTCTTGGTCTCTTTCTTTGTTCTCCCTTGGTCTCCTTGCGCTCTCCTTCCATCTCTCCGCACACTCCCATCTTGGTCTTCCTTCCCTGTTTCCCTCTCTTGCACTCTTGCCTCTCTGCCTTTGGTCAAAAAGAGAGGGTTTTATATATAAAGGTATTAAAATATTAGATCTAGTTTAGGAGGGAAAATGGTGAGATTGATTGATTTGATTGTATGCTTGTGCTTTATGTACTTAAACCAGCGCTCCTTCTGGGTCCTGAAAAATATTCTCCACTTTTTTCCTTGAAAAATCAAGTCAAAGAAGTATTATTCACTTTTTCTTATTTTTTTTTTTCTTCACTTGGTCTGTATTTTTTTTTCTTGGTTACTGACTTGTCAAAGTCGACTTTATACATACATGTTATTTACCAGCTGGGAGGTCCGTATCGTGAAATACCGTGACCGAGGTCTTGAAAGTACTTAAGTATTTACGGCCGAGGTCACGGTATTTCACCATACGGACCGACCTTAAGCTGGTAAATAATTTTTTTTTTTTCTTTACCAAATTCTAACAGAAAACGAAAGCGCCCGAAAGGGAAAACCGAGGCGAGCCGCCATTTTGAATCCTCATTCATGGCTGTAATGAAAATTACTTCCTCCTCGGTATACAAGTGCACTTCCATGGCAGGAAAAAAACCAAAACTACATTTTGCCGCCTATTTAGTCCCCTATTTATACAAAACTGAGTCATTCAAAATTCAGCCATGTTTTTGCTCGGCGTTAGCAACAGTTAGAGGTTTTTAGCTTTCTCCTGAAATGTTTTCTTTTATTTCTTCTTCCTCAGGGTAGTAAAACTCGCTTTCACTGTGAACACTGTTATCGCTATCCATGTTGTAAAATTAATGCCATTTTGAATCCTCATTCACGGCTGTAAAGCAAATTGCTTCCTCCTCAGTATACAAGTGCACTTCCATGGCAGGAAAAAAAACTACATTTTGCTGCCTATGTAGTCCCCTATTTATGCAAAATTGATTCATTCAGGATTCAGCCATGTTTTTGCTCAGCGTTAGCAACAGTTACAGGTTTTTAGCTTTCTTCTGAAATGTTTTCTTTTATTTCGTCGTCTTCAGGGTAGTAAAACCCGCTTTCGCTGTGAACACTGTCGTTATCACTATCCATGATGTAAAATTAATGCTATTCTCCTGAGAAATGCGAAAATACATGTTGACAAAAAATGCTACCATGTTTTTTGTTGTGAACGAGCGAGTCGCCAGAGGTCTGTACCCGGGGTCCGTAACTGGGGTCCGGACCTGGTCGCCAGCCAATCAGAGCGCAGGATTTGATGGAAACCGGACCGCAAAAAAAAAATATATATATATATATATATATATATATATATATATATATATATATATATATATATTATTTCCCAGCTGGGAGGTCCATACCATGAAAGACCGTGACCGAGGTCTTGAAAGTACTGACCGAGGTCTCTGGGCCGAGGTCAGTATTTAAGGCCGAGGTCACGGTATTTCACCATACGGACTGACCTTAAGCTGGTAAATAATGTACAGTGAGAGTAAAAAGTATTTGATCCCTTGCTGATTTTATTGGTTTGCCCACTAATAAAGACATGATCATTCTATACTTTTAATGGTAGATGTATTCTAACATGGAGAGACAGAATATCAAAACGAAAATCCAGAAAATAACTTTAAAGAATACATTTTAATTGATTTGTATTTCATTGAGGGAAATAAGTATTTGATCCCTCTAGCCAAAAGCACTTAATACTTGGTGGCAAAGCCTTTGTTTGCAAGCACAGCGGACAGATGTTTGTTGTAGTTAACCACAAGGTTAGCACACATCAGGGGGAATTTTGGCCCACTCTTCTTTGCAGATCCTCTCTAAATCATTAAGGTTGGTGGGCTGTCGCTTGGCAACTCGGACCTTCAGCTCCCTCCATAGATTTTCGATTGGATTGAGGTCCGGAGACTGGCTGGGCCACTCCATGGCCTTAATGTGGTTCTTCTTGAGCCACTCCTTTGTTGCCTTTGCTGTATGCTTCGGGTCGTTGTCATGTTGGAAGACCCAACCACGGCCCATTTTCAACTTCCTGGCAGAGGGGAGGAGGTTGTCCCTCAGGACTGCATGGTACATGGCTCCATCCATCTTCCCACTGATGCGGTGAAGTAGCCCTGTGCCCTTGGCAGAGAAACACCCCCAAAACGTAATGCTTCCACCTCCATGCTTGACGGTGAGCACAGTGTTCCTGGGGTCATAGGCAGCATTTTTCTTCCTCCACACATGACGAGTAGAGTTTAGGCCAAATAGTTCAATTTTGGTCTCGTCTGACCGCAGAACCTTCTCCCAATCACTTTGTACATCTTTGAGGTGATCATTGGCATACTTTAGGCGGGCCTCCACATGTGCCTTCTTAAGCAGGGGTACCTTTCGGACACTACAGGATTTTAATCCATTGCAGCACAAAGTGTTGCCAATTGTTTTCCTGGTGACTGTGGTCCCAGCTGCCTTGAGGTCATTCACTAACTCCCGCTGTGTGGTTGCAGGCCGATTTCTCACAGTTCTCATGATCATTGCCACCCCACGAGGTGAAATCTTCTGTGGAGCACCAGACCGAGGTCTATTGATGGTCATGTTATACTTCTTAAATTTTCTCACAATTGCACCAGTGGTTGTTACTTTAATACCCAGCATCTTGCTAATGTTTTTGTAGCCCATTCCAGATTTGTGCAGGTCAACAATCCTGTCTCTGAGGTCCTGAGAGAGTTCTTTGGTCTTACCCATGTTGGAGAGTTTGGAATCTGTCTGATTGTCTGATTCTGTGAACAGGTGTCTTTCATACAGGTGATTAGTTAGAACAGGTGTCTTCAGTTCAGGTAACAAGTTGATTGGGAGTGTCTAACTGGTCTGTGAAAGCCAGAACTCCTAATGCATACTAGAGGATCAAATACTTATTTCCCTCAATGAAATACAAATCAATTAATATATATTCTTTAAAGTTATTTTCTGGATTTTCTTTTTGATATTCTGTCTCTCCATGTTAGAATACATCTACCATTAAAAGTATAGAATGATCATGTCTTTATTAG
This sequence comes from Neoarius graeffei, assembly GCF_027579695.1. Classification (NCBI taxonomy): domain Eukaryota; kingdom Metazoa; phylum Chordata; class Actinopteri; order Siluriformes; family Ariidae; genus Neoarius; species Neoarius graeffei. The sequence continues at coordinate 47,494,970 of NC_083588.1, read as the reverse complement.
TGGGCAAACCAACAAAATTAGCAAGGGATTTTGTCTTTTATACATTATGCATTGCTGTTTGGCGTGTAACAACGGTTTCTATGTGAAAGCAATAAAAATATATTAACAAAAAAAAAAATTAGCAAGGGATCAAATACTTTTTACTCTCACTGTATATATTTTTTTTCTTTACCAAATTCTAATAGAAAACGAGAGCGCCCGAAAGGGAAAACAAAGCCAAGGCGAGCCGGCATTTTGAATCCTCATTCACGGTTGTAATGCAAATTGCTTCCTCCTCGGTATACAAGTGCACTTCCATGGCAGGGGGAAAAAAAACTACATTTTGCCGCCTATGTCGTCCCCTATTTATACAAAATTGGATTCAGGATTCAGCCGTGTTTTTGCTTGGTGTTAGTTACAGGTTTTCAGCTTTTTCCTGAAATTTTTTTTTTTTTTTAATTTTGTCTTTCTCAGTGTAGTAAAACTCGCTTTCGCTGTGAACACTGTCGTTATCGCTATCCATGCTGTAAAATGAATGCTGTTATACTGAGAAATGTGAAAATAGATGTTGCCAAAAATTGCTACTATGTTGTTGCAAACGAGCGAGCCGCCAAAGGTCCGTAACCGGGGATCATAGGATTCCGGACCGCTCGCGAGCCAATCGGAGCGCACGATTTGATGGAAACCGGACCGTGAAAAAAATAAAGGTTTATACCAACCAAACTGGCACAATTCAAATATTTGTACAGATACCGTACAGACCTCTCAATTACATATAAAATTTGGGTTTCACTCCAGCCTCTAATAAGACTTGATGTTGGGCGCCCTGTGCACCATCACACTAAAATAAACCTCTTTAGTTTGAGCTTACTGAAGGTAATTTTAACTGAGAATTATTCTAAAGAGGGATTAGGACTTCCTTTAGCCTTTTACTTGAACATCCATCTATCCATCCATTATCTGTAGCCGCTTATCCTGTTCTACAGGGTCGCAGGCAAGCTGGAGCCTATCCATCATCGCAGGGCTGACACAGAGACAAACAACCCTTCACATTCACACCTACGGTCAATTTAGAGTCACCAGTTAACCTAACCTGCATGTCTTTGGACTGTGGGGGAAACCAGAGCACCCGGAGGAAACCCACGCGGACACGGGGAGAACATGCAAACTCCACACAGAAAGGCCCTCACCGGCCGCTGGGCTCGAACCCAGGACCTTCTTGCTGTGAGGCGACAGCGCTAACCACGACACCACCGAACACAACTTGATTTACAGTTGAACAGAGTCAAGAAGAGTCTTGGAACAACCAACAGTGAAGCAGTCTGATTTTCCTGTCGATATACGAACCGAACACAGAATGACGCGTCGTTTTTCATCATGTGTTCGCCGCGGGGACTCAAGACGCCCCGCCCTCTGAAACAGAGCTCCCTTCAGTCGCTTGCCGACTGACAGCACTTTTTCACTTTGCTGTTTTTATTTTCCGACCCCTGTATTACTGACACTGTCCGATGTGTTCGGGGACAGTCAGGGCTCTGAGTCTACCTCCTTTGTGGCTGTGAATCATCTTCAGTGCTTGAAGAAGCCCACCCAAAAAAACTTCATCAGCTTAGACTGCGCCATTGTTCGGTTCACGCAGAGATAATTACACCACCCCAGCAGGCCGCTTTAAGACGCAATGCGATCGGTCACAAGCTTGGCGCCCATTTGGTCATTATGCATAGTCGATTTTTATTGGTCACAAGCACATGCTCGTAGTTTACACTCTGGCTTCCCGCCGTCTCTTCACAAGTGGAGGGATTTCTGGAAAAGTTGACTTATGATGATGACGTTCGTCAATATGACGACTGCTCGTAACTTCAATACTGATGGATTATGTTCATCGATGACGAGCGCCAGCGGGAACCCTGTTCAAATCCACGTTTAACATGCGTGAGGTGAAAAATAATCTGAGCTCATGTGATGCTTCGTCATTTTTTTTAATAGTCATTCTTAAGGAAAAACCGAAGGGGATACCAGTCTGTACAAAGGCACATCAGCTCCTAAGAACAATTGCTGCAGTTGAGGTGTGTGTGAGAAGCGCTGCACATACAGTGTGTGGCTCTTTTGTTTAGTCAGGTGTTGATAAATTGCTTGAGTGAAATCTTGTTTTGACCTTTTCGTTTGAAAAGTGTGAACTTAATTGAGATTTGTGGCTTTTATAGACATGTTTTTCACCTCTCCTTTCTGCTTAGTCACAGCAGAAAGGGGTGTGCGCGCGCGCGCTTTATTGTTGAGCTTCATTGCGTTGACCTCAGTCATGTTGTGCGGGTCGTTGTGCTTTGGATAAAGCAGGATTGTAATTGGTTCCCAGGCGGAGCTGGAAAAAAAGGTGCTTGGTGGCTGTTAGCACAGCAGCGAGCAATAAAAAGCCGCTACAGTGGCCGGGGGGGGGATTAATTCTAAGAAATCAACCTGGAAGAAGGAAAAAAAAATAGAATAGAAAAAGAACACGATGATTTTGTTTGGGTTTTTTTTTTATTCTGAGAGAATGTTCTGTCCTTGTGTCAGTTTTATTTATGAAGTTAGAGACACTGATGTTGATTTTTCTGGAATAAGGGGATGATGCGTTCATTGTTTTTCCATTTCGTTGAGAGTGATTGTATCAGACTAATCCCTGGATTGCAGCGTGCATGCGTGCGTGATGTGTGCATATGGTAATGTTGAAGGTTGTGCAGAAAGCAAAGGATGGTCCTTTGTCTCCTGAAAGTTTTTAAATGGTCTATAGAAATCGCACTAAACCACTTCCTCATGGGAACGTACCTTTTCACCTGCTTTATATATTCAGAGATGTCCACAAGCACCGGCGACTGGCGGTTTTCTCCGCCTACACACAGTCTGCGCCGGCTACTCGATCCCAGGAAAAAAATGAAGAAAACTTGCCTTTCAATGTTCAAGTGATTTTATATACATAGTCTCCGCTGCCTGTAATTTACTGCAAATCCAATTATTTCGCCATGAAATTGTCTTCGATTCAGGTCTAGCATGACTGCAAGTGATGCCATATTTGTAATTAATATTTTCATATCCATAAGCTACCTGGAATGCCTCAGTCCCTATAGAGATGTCTGATCACTTAGCTAAGGCTTCATACTTACAAAGTACAAGTGCAAATAACTAACCGTGTACAAATATTTATGCTGAAATTAAAACTATACCACACCAGAAGCACATCACGTACATTACACACGCACCGAATGAGCTCACTATGTAGTTATGTTACAGAGCCAGGCAGCGTACTACAGAGGGGAACTGAGAAAGCCAAGCGCACGCATCTGGAGGGAAATTGCATACATATTTTGCAAGTATTTTACTGGGAAATGGTTAGTAATTTATTAGCTGAGAATGCACATAAATTTCTACATTTTCTGGGGGGTGGGCATGCCCTCAGGACCCCCCCCGAGCATTAGCTCACCTTTGGCAAATTCCAGAGAGAACCTGGTGTATTATTTGGTTTGTTTCTTGAATTTGAGGACTCATCCCAGCTCTGTTTGATTAGTAGTGGTTGAGGAGGGTGGATTTACCGTGGCTCAGAATGTGTGCATTTCAATTGGACAATCTTGTAATAATCAAAACAAGCACCCCGTGCATTCTCGCACTGAAAACTGTTTATGCTGGAACGGCGTCATGTTGGAATGGGAGAAAAAGTCAAAGTCCTTCCTGCACCATTCATGGCGCGTTTTGCGGCGCCAATCTCAGTTTCGTTGTCCTCAGTCTCTCGCCTATATTACACAGCTAGGGTTACAGTGGGGGGCGGGTCCTCTGGTAACCATGAGAGTTTGACTCCCCAGTCACATCTGTATTGCAGCGTGCCTTGCCAGACACCAGTCGGCACCATTTTTATGATGGTCTTTGGTATGACCCGACCGCAAGTAGAACTCACGATCTCCCGATCGAGAGGCAGACACGCTAACCACTAGGCCACTTGCTAGCATGGGAGAAAAAGGAAAGTCGAAATGTTAATCTGTCTCCTGGTGACCTAGTAACAATAATCTTTTGCCACGGTGGGAACTGGGAGCATTGGTTTAACGTGTCGTGATGTTGCTGGCGGTGATGTAAATGAATCGGATTGGTCAGAAGGTGTGTATTATTGGGCAATTCTTCAGCAGAGGCGCCAACGTTATGAAATGATTGCCTTAATTTGTCAGCTCAGTGATATTGCTAAAGTATGGAATCCAAGGCAAAATGTACCAAAAACCATATTTAAAAATCATCACCCTAGTTATACCAAAGTCGCTTCAGAGAAATGTTGGATTGAATTTTAAGAAATGATAGTTCAGGTTTTTCTGACCTAATTCCGTGACTGACTTTTCTTTCCTCATAAAAGATTTTGCGTTCAGAGTTAAGCACAGCCAATTTTTCTATGCTTTTGTCTGGTCAAAAGATACCCCATACAGTGTGACATTTTTTTTAAATACCGTTATCTTGAATACTGCAACTAAAAAAAAAAAAAGTTACCACATTTTGCTGTGAATGTAATTCCATTACCAAAGAACAACCCTATTGTTGTACAGTGGGGCAAAAAAGTATTTAGTCAGCCACCAATTGTGCAAGTTCTCCCACTTAAAAAGATGAGAGAGACCTGTAATTTTCATCATAGGTACACTTCAACTATGAGAGACAGAATGGGGGGAAAGAATCCAGGAAATCACATTGTAGGATTTTTAATGAATTAATTGGTAAATTCCTCGGTAAAATAAGTATTTGGTCACCTACAAACAAGCAAGATTTCTGGCTCTCACAGACCTATAACTACTTCTTTAAGAGGCTGCTCTGTCCTCCACTCATTACCTGTATTAATGGCACCTGTTTGAACTCGTTATCAGTATAAAAGACACCTGCCCACAACCTCAAACAGTCACACTCCAAACTCCACTATGGCCAAGACCAAAGAGCTGTCAAAGGACACCAGAAACAAAATTGTAGACCTGCACCAGGCTGGGAAGACTGAATCTGCAATAGCAGCTTGGTGTGAAGAAATCAACTGTGGGAGCAATTATTAGAAATTGGAAGACATACAAGACCACTGATAATCTCCCTCGATCTGGGGCTCCACGCAAGATCTCACCCCGTGGGGTCAAAATGATCACAAGAACGGTGAGCAAAAATCCCAGAACCACACAGGGGGACCTAGTGAATGACCTGCAGAGAGCTGGGACCAAAGTAACAAAGGCTACCATCAGTAACACACTACGCCACCAGGGACTCAAATCCTGCAGTGCCAGACGTGTCCCCCTGCTTAAGCCAGTACATGTCCAGGCCCGTCTGAAGTTTGCTAGAGAGCATTTGGATGATCCAGAAGAGGATTGGGAGAATGTCATATGGTCAGATGAAACCAAAATATTACTTTTTGGTAAAAACTCAACTTGTCGTGTTTGGAGGAGAAAGAATGCTGAGTTGCATCCAAAGAACACCATACCTACTGTGAAGCATGGGGGTGGAAACATCATGCTTTGGGGCTGTTTTTCTGCAAAGGGACCAGGACGACTGATCCGTGTAAAGGAAAGAATGAATGGGGCCATGTATCATGAGATTTTGAGTGAAAACCTCCTTCCATCAGCAAGCGCATTGAAGATGAAACGTGGCTGGGTCTTTCAGCATGACAATGATCCCAAACACACCGCCTGGGCAACGGAGGAGTGGCTTCGTAGGAAGCATTTCAAGGTCCTGGAGTGGCCTAGCCAGTCTCCAGATCTCAACCCCATAGAAAATCTTTGGAGGGAGTTGAAAGTCCATGTTGCCCAGCGACAGCCCCAAAACATCACTGCTCTAGAGGAGATCTGCATGGAGGAATGGGCCAAAATACCAGCAACAGTGTGTGAAAACCTTGTGAAGACTTACAGAAAACGTTTGACCTCTGTCATTGCCAACAAAGGGTATATAACAAAGTATTGAGATGAACTTTTGTTATTGACCAAATACTTATTTTCCACCATAATTTGCAAATAAATTCTTTAAAAAATCAGACGATGTGATTTTCTGGATTTTTTTTTTCTCATTCTGTCTCTCATAGTTGAAGTGTACCTATGATGAAAATTACAGGCCTCTCTCATCTTTTTAAGTGGGAGAACTTGCACAATTGGTGACTGACTAAATACTTTTTTGCCCCACTGTATAACTACACGGCTCTGGGACCGCACTTCTGGCTGTGACATGAACAACAGGTTTATATTAATGCACTCTGTTTAATAGGTGGTGGTTGTTTCTATAGTAACAGTTCATACACAGACTTGCATAATCTAAAATTAAAAGCAAAATGTTTGTTTAAACAAAGTAAGCTTGTCATCACTGATGTGACATATTTATTAAATTTTATTTTGGAGTCTCGCCGGTAAGCGCTTGATGACAAAGTTTCCCAGTTCAGGAAAGTCTTTAGTAGAGAGGAGTTTGCACTTTGCGGTTTCTCAGTAAAATAATAGGGGAGAGAGGGAGAGATCCCAGCAAGAAGGAGGGGTTGGAACAGAGCTGTTGATCGCAGCTGTAATGTCTATGAAAACAGGAACTAGCTTTTAACTCGGACGTTCCACAACATTAAATTTAACTATAAACCACTACAATGTGCAACGTGCCATTCGTTAATAAATTAGGATTATTATAATAACCACTGGCAAAGTGCTGTGGTATAAGCAGAACAAAAGACTGCGGTGTTGTACCAAAATAATGCACAGGCGGTTGGCGTTGGTGGTCGCGGCGCATCACTCCCAACTGGAGTGTGTTATTCTCATGGAACAGCACAGCCTGTTGTCATTCCTTTTACATATCGCTGTGGTTTGGGACTGAAGGGCATGAACACAAACGAACCCGCATCTCTATGACTGAGCAAAAAGAGCATATGCACAATGTTTTAAACCACTTACTTCTAATTTATTGAACTGTGTGTTCTTCAGGAATGGGTGAATTTATTTATTGTTGTGATTTATTATACTCCCGCTCCGAAGGAGGAGGGTATACTGGTTTACATCTGTCCATATCTCCATCTGTCCAAAACATCCTTTTTCTCAGCAAGCATAAATCATAGCCACTTGGTACCAAACTTCAGCTTGGGGTTCTATACCGTGTACACGGTTTTCAGGTCTGTCGCACATCGACTTCCTGTTTACCGACTGAATGTATGTACGAAACATGTAGCGCGGATTTACAAAATTTTCGTAACACTTTTTTTTCTCAGCAACTACAAATCACAACTGCTTGATATTTGGTACCGAGCTTCAGCTTGGGGTTCTATACCGTGTGTACCGTTTTCAGGTCTATCGCACATCGACTTCATGTTTACCGACGGAATGTATTTACAAACCGTATTGTATGGATTTACAAAAATTTCGTAGCACTTTTCGCAGCAACTACAAATCACAACTGCTTGATATTTGGTACCGAGCTTCAGCTTGGGGTTCTATACCGTGTGTACCGTTTTCAGGTCTGTCGCACATCGACTTCCTGTTTACCGACGGAATGTATTTACGAAACGTATTGTGTGGATTTACAAAAATTTTGTAGCACTTTTCTCAGCAACTACAAATCACAACTGCTTGATATTTGGTACCGAGCTTCAGCTTGGAGTTCTATACCGTGTGTACCGTTTTCAGGTCTGTCGCACATCGACTTCCTGTTTACCGACTGAATGTATGTACGAAACATATAGTGTGTATTTACAACATTTTCGTAACACTTTTCTCAGCAACTACAAATCACAACTGCTTGATATTTGGTACCGAGCTTCAGCTTGGGGTTCTATACCATGTACACGGTTTTCAGGTCTGTCGCACATCGACTTCCTGTTTACCGACTGAATGTATGTACGAAACGTATCGCGTGGATTTACAAAATTTTCGTAACACTTTTCTCAGCAACTACAAATCACAACTGCTTGATATTTGGTACCGAGCTTCAGCTTGGAGTTCTATACCGTGTGTACCGTTTTCAGGTCTGTCGCACATCGACTTCCTGTTTACCGACTGAATGTATGTACGAAACATATAGTGTGTATTTACAACATTTTCGTAACACTTTTCTCAGCAACTACAAATCACAACTGCTTGATATTTGGTACCGAGCTTCAGCTTGGGGTTCTATACCATGTACACGGTTTTCAGGTCTGTCGCACATCGACTTCCTGTTTACCGACTGAATGTATGTACGAAACATATAGTGTGTATTTACAACATTTTCGTAGCACTTTTCTCAGCAACTACAAATCACAACTGCTTGATATTTGGTACTGAGCTTCAGCTTGGGGTTCTATACCGTGTACACGGTCTTCAGGTCTGTCGCACATCGACTTCCTGTTTACCGACTGAATGTATGTACGAAACATGTAGGGTGGATTTTTACGCTATTTTCAAGAAGCAAAATGCTATTTCACAATGACCGTTGAGCAGGATGCTATTTGAAATCCTTGGGGAGAGACACTGCTCTTTACTTACTCGTTTCAGGGTTAATTATTTGTTGAAGTCAACATTCATAATAAGCGTCCTATTCCTTCGATTGCTTGCATTCTGATAGGAGCGGGGGGGATATACGTAAGTGAGCAGTAGCTCGCAGTTGATCTTGTTTCAATCTGCATTAAAAGTAAAGTCTTGTTCACCTTTTTTCTGTCTCCATATCTCTGGAGCAATGAACAAGAGGTTTATAAACAGGAGGGACCTGGAGTTTATCTGAACAGTATTAACGTTGCGTTTTGACGTCCTTGTGTTTTGCAGAACCGAGTGGAGATTAACGACGTGGAGCCCGAAGTGTTTAAGGAGATGATGTGTTTTATCTACACTGGTAAAGCGCCCAACCTGGACAAGATGGCCGACGACCTGCTTGCTGCTGCTGACAAGGTCTCATGCGCACGCACACGCTGGCACGCAATGTTCCTGTTCTATTAAATGTAACAGAATAATAGAAACACATTGTGAGCAGCAGTGATGAAGCCTGTCTTTTGAAAGGTTTCCATTGCATAAGCACCTCACACTCGCATTGTCCATCGTTTTATTACCTCACTTTTCATTTCTGCCTTTATTTTATTTTTTTAAATGTCGTCAGCTCTTTTTGGCCTTGTGCAGCTTTATAACAGTGGGCTATTCAGTGCCCTGCTCATAATGGTGTGTGCGCGCCATTGCCTATTTATTTAGTTATTTATTTCTTTTTAAATAGCTCTCAGACCATCTAGTGTGTACTGATGGTGGGTTCTCTCGTCATGAAGCATCCCAAAGCTCCTCACACTTTGTCTAGGCACCTTTTTTTTTCTTTTTTGCTTGTGTGCGCGCCTGCACGTTTTGGATGACGGATAAAGGACAAGCCGAGCCCCGATGGAGATCACATGCTTTAGTTTGACACGTCTGAATGTCTCGCGTGAATGTGTGTTGTCAAAGTGATGACATTGCACAAAAAAAGTATGATATTAAATTACACTGCAACCAGCTATAATGAGGTAGTCTGGCTAACGCGACTTCAAAGCTCTGCGAGCATTTGGTCTGGCAAAGATATTAAGCCCAACCGTTTCCCAAAGTGCGTGGTTGACCCGCCTCCCTGAAATGCCTCAGTTTGCTACTGGTCGAAGCCAGAAAAGGCTGTGACGAAGCTTAAACCAATCACATCACTCTTTCCTCTGACGTACGTGACGCGACGGGGCTAACTGGTAGATTAAACTCTTACCGAAGCCGGTCAGGAGCAAGGCGAAAACGTCCTTCCTTTCAATAAATACCTCCAGGGCTGCTCTTTGCTCCGTTTTCAATGAGAACTTGCTCCATGTTCGTAATGTTTCTAGTGAATGAAGCGCTTCCGGCATAGATTCTGTAAACAATCTATGGCTTCCGGTCGCAGTTCTACTACGTCACTGCCTTGAACACGCCTCTACCCAGGGCCGTTGGAGATGCTCAAAGTTGATTGACACGCTTAGGATGGGCGGGCCCAGGCTAATAATGAGGCTCTCTTACTACAAACTTTTGCTTATAATAAACTGTTTGTGTCCCCTGCCTTTAATGACAACGAGTCAGAGTTTAAAAAAAAAAAAAGACTGGGCCATGCGCTTCTCTTCCCACCAAAGACAATCAATCAGTAATCAAGTCTGCGGTCAAGTTAACAATATGCCATAAAACAAAGGCTTAACTAGTCTAGCTTAGGTGTCGATCACTAACGGTGATCAAAGGATCGATAAAAGAATGGAAAGACTGCTGACATCATTGGTGATTTTGCAACAGATGAATGAACTGAGTGGAGGAGATTTAGAAAACAGAACGAGTCAGTGGGTGGAGACTGACAACGATACACTGGTCATCTCAGTCATTTCCATAACGGACAAATAAATCATCGACGCTGTTCATGATCCTTTAACTCACTGAACTGTGATAGCGACTCAGAAGGAGAAACTTGCGATGAAGAGAATGGGCTGAAAATTTTGCATACGACAGGTGAGTCCATTTCGGCATTACGAGCGTTTCAGTATAATGAACTATTTGGACTCCCCCCCCCCCCCCCCCCCCCCCCCCAAGGAGTTCATTGTAGCAGGGTTGCAGTGTATTAAAGAATGTATGCAAGTAAGCGATGAACGCGTTAGATAGTTACGAATTAGATAGAACGCGTTAGATAGTTCCGCATTACGGAAATGTTTTATCTAATGCCGCTTTTCCACTACCAGCGCGGCTGAGTTGGGCTGAGCCGTGCCGTGCTGAGTCGAGCTGAGTGGGGCTGTTGGAGCTGCATTTCGACTACAACCGCGCTGAACCGTGCTGGCTGGAAGTGGGTGGACACATTGGGTGGAGTTAGCGAAAGTGGGTGGACGTCACGTGATGTTGTTAGGCGGCGCAAACAGTGACATCAGTGACCTTTTAAGCGGTAGTCTCACGACCCGAATAGTGAACAATAAACATGGAGGACATGGAGTCGTTAGTGTTGCTGGTCTTGGTGCTGTGGCTCGTTGTCACCGACAACGCCAACAGATACTGGCAAGAGCGTATAGATGAGGCGAGGCGCATAAGGCTTCAGAAATTCTCGTAATTCGTAATTCTTCCGGGTTTACGGTGTTTACAGATCCCAGCGTGCTCGCAGGGCGTGTGTGGGCATGTGAGGACACTCCTCCTCACCAATCAGTGCACAGGGGAGTGTCTCCTCACGCCCCCAGCCTCACTCAGCTCGGTTTGGCTCGCTTCAGCCCCACTCCAAAACCGTGCGAGTTTTGGGTGCTAAGCAGGGCTGAAGCGAGCTGAGTCGTGCTGCTCTGAGGTAGTCGAAACGCGAGCCGTGTCGGGCTGAAGCGAGCTGAAAAAGGGTAGTAGAAAAGGGCCATAAGATCTTACGGTACATCCTGCTTTTAATATCCTAGTCTAATTTTATATCGCTTGATGTAGGTCTATTCAGATTGTCCCACGTCACCTCTTTATTAAATATTGTTCCATAACGTGTCCTGGAACAGAGCTGTGCTGTTCCTGTGTTTGAATCTCTATCTTTATTGTAGGTTCTACAGCACTCTGATGGGAGTAAATATTTATTCACGTGTGTGAATGTATTGGGTTTCTCTGTGGCTGTGTGTGCAGTATGCTCTGGAGCGCTTGAAGGTGATGTGCGAGGACGCCCTGTGTACGAGTCTGTCTGTGGAGAACGCTGCCGAGATCCTGATTCTGGCCGACCTGCACAGTGCCGATCAGCTCAAAACCCAGGCCGTCGACTTCATCAACTAGTGAGTGGCTGCCCTTTACCCGGCCTCGACACGCTCCACTGACACGCAGCTCACACGAGCGATAAAGTGTAGATAAATCTTAACCTTTAAGGTAATTTTATACGCTGACATGGTGGTTGTGGTTCAGACCTGACAGCTCCTCCTTACTGAGGATTTATTTATATTCTCCTCTCATATAATTACCCTTTCTCTCACCACTTTCTATTTGAGCACTCATGCAAGTGGGTGATGCTTCTCAATGCCCCTTTTTCTCTCCGTGTGCCTTTATCTTTAGTCTCTCTTTCTCTGTGGTTTTCTGTGTGTGAGAATTTCTGTCTCTGTATTCCTCTCTCTCTGTTCCTCTGCCTGTGAATGTTTTCTCTCGCCATTTGTTTGTCTGTCTGTGTGAGAGAAAATTTCTGTCTGTCCCTGTCTGTCTGTGTGAATTTGTTTCTATTCCTCTCTCTCGTGTGTGTGTGTGTGAGAGAGAGAATTGCTCTCTTGAATGTCTGTGTGAATTTCTCTCTGTATTCCTGTCTGTGAATGTTTTCTCTCTATTTGTCTGTCTGTCTGTCTGTCTGAATTTATCTCTCTGTCTGTGAATGTTGTGTGTGTGAGAGATAGAGAATGTCTGTCTCTGTGTGAATTTCTCTCTTTCCCTGACTGTCTGTGTGAATTTGTGTGAGAATTTGTGTGTGAGAGAGAGAATTTCTGTCTCTGTATTCCTCTGTCTGTGAAATGTTTTCTCTCCATTTGTCTGTGTGTCTGAATTAGGGTCTGCGCGGGACAGAATTTTCAGTCCCGCCCGCTCCCGCATTGTGCAGTCCCGCTCCCTCAAATAATTATGATTTTCAGTCCCGCTCCCGCCCGCGCCTGCCATATTTTGTCCCGCTCCCGCCCGCAAATCCCGCATGATGCAGACGTTCGCGTTATTTCTCACGAAAGTTCTTGTCATTAGCTTGGGGAATTAAACATGCTGAGCTTAGCTGAGCTCTCCACTGACCGATCCTTCACCTAGCGCACAGAGCGAGGGTGCGCGTTGCCAGGCGGCATGCGCAGCTGAGGCTTTACAGAGATACCCAACACACCTACCAAAATCTACAGTGGATTTTAAGAATATTGTACATTGCACATAGCTTATATGTCTTGACTTTTTAACGGTAAATGTACCTCTTTTTAAAGCAGCACTTACTTTTGAAGCACTGTGAGCTTCACTAGAGGAGCTCTGCTCTTCTGCCATGATCGGAGATCTCAAACACGGAAGAGCGGAAAGGAATCGGAAACGTACGCGAGATTAGACCACATCCGCAAATTTAGGCATCTTAAAATGTTATTAATGCCAAATAAAATATCCAGCACAAATTATACATGATAGACATAAATTAACAATTTATAAATTTTATTTTAAACACGTTTTTAGTTAGCGGGACTGCAGCTTATCACCTCTCCCGCCCGCTCCCGCATTGTGCACTCCCCCTCCTGCCCGCGCCTGCAGTGAGCTTTCAGAATTTGTCCCGCGCCGCACTGCTTTGCGTCGGGTCCCGCGGGACTCCCGCGGGAGTGTAGGGCTCTAGTCTGAGGCCAAGTTTACATTAGACCGTATCTGTCTCGTTTTCTTCGCGGATGCACTGTCCGTTTACATTAAAACGCCGGGAAACGGGAATCCGCCAGGGTCCACGTATTCAATCCAGATCGTGTCTGGTCCGGTGCTGTGTAAACATTGAGAATACGCGGAAACGCTGTGCTGAGCTCTAGCTGACGTCGTCATTGGACAACGTCACTGCGACATCCACCTTCCTGATTCGCTGGCGTTGGGATCACACACACAGCGGCTCAGTCCCGAATCACTGCTCGTGCGCTTCACTTGCGCGCTCTGTGAGCTGCGCAGGGCCGGAGTGCGCACCCTCCAGAGGGCACTCGCTGTTCAGGGCGGAGTGATTTGGAGCGCAGGAGGAAGCGCTGAGCCGCACTGAGGTTTATTTACACATTTCAACCTCCTTCAGGCGCTTAAACTCAGTGAGAACATGAACATCACAGCCAGGTGTGTTTATCTGCTGGAGAAGGTGTTCGCTTGCCGTCCTTCCACTTGCAAGTGGTGAGTGACTTGCGCATGCCCGATATGTACTGGGATCATGTGACGTGCCGTCTAATTAGTCATGTGATAAGCGTATCCGTGTATTGGCGTTGCTGTGTGCACGCGAATCATGTATTGGCGTTGCTGTGTGCACGCGAATCGTGTATTGGCGTTGCTGTGTGCACGCGAATCGTTTTAAAAACGTTAATCTGATGATCCGCTGATTCGAAATAATGTAAACAGGGCCTGAATTTCTGTTTCTGTGAATGTTCTCTCTAAATTTCTGTCTGTGTCTCTTCCCGTGTGTGTGTAAATTTCTCTCTCTCTCTCTGCGTGCACTCAGTAATCACAATAGCACCACAAGCCAGAAAGCGAAATCCATGACCATGATGCTCCTGTGTGAGTGTTGAACCCATCCTTAAGTGTCCTTGAGCTACAGTTTCTGTCTCTGACCACCAGCTACCCATCAGAGTGAGAAAGCTGGCTCCTGTCATTGCTCAATGAAAATGGAGAAGAGACTCGACTAATCTGCATCTTCAGTTAAATAAATGGCATAAATCAGGTGTGGTGGTGTTTTTGAAAATAGAAAGCCACAACCGCTCGGGAATCAATCTGGCAGTAGTGCAGAAATAACGGCTTGTCTGTATCGGTCACCCCTAGCCAATTCGGCATGGCACAAAACTTGTAAACTCGCTCTTAATATCCTCTTTGTTTTGTGGGTTTGAGAGACCCACTGAGTGCTGCACTGCTTTACTGCGCGATGCCTGATGGAGCCACACAGTTAAAAATGATCTCATTACCGTTGTCGTGGCCATCGTCGCAGGAATCGTGCAGTCCTTCCACTCCACTGCGCCGCACTGCAGCCATCTTACATCACATACAGACCGTCTGTGGTCTTTGTAGGTTTGATCAGATGCAATAGAAACACGACTTGTTAAATACAAGTGTCTGATGAGACAAGTGCACCATGAAACCTGTTTGCCAGGAATCAAATCTTTTCAATATCCACTGCTCTAGATGGTTCAGCTGCTTAAATAAATATTCCTTATGCTGCGACTTTGTGTGTTCGTACATGTTCATACACCATGCGGTATACAAACACATCCACCCTCGGCAAGGGTTCTGGGTCGTCCCCCCTCCCCAGCTTGTCCGCTTTTCCTAAAACAGTCGTATGTTCACAATCACCGTTTTTTCCTTTTATTTGTTTGAGCGCCTTGTGCTCTCCTGGGTGCTGTGTGGCGTCATGCAGAGTAATAGTGGAGCTATTGATCTGTTGAGGAATTGCTGGAGGGTTTTGACTGGAGCATGCTGGGTTGAGCTGCAGCGCTTACAGCCTTCATCCTGGCACACAATAAAAGCATGACAAAAAAAACCCAACAGCAGCAACTACAGAATAGGCTGGATGTGTTCGCAGTAGTGGATGTTTATCTCTTGAGGGGTTTGCTGCTGTAACCTACATTCAAGGAATATAATATCAAGACGGTGTCCTTGATTGACCTTTAGCATGTTTGGGGTAAATGGTTTCCCAGATGAGAGGGCAAGACCCAGCTTCCTGCCAGATCTTGCTTTTGTACAGCAGTTAACGCCAAGAGTTTGGTGGGGTGAGGCGGAGGACACGCCATACAGACACATGGTAAATGTCGTTAAAGGCCATTTGGTGTGCGTGATAGTACAGTTTAGCCCCCTCAGGGTGGAAGCAGATCATGCGAACAAGAGCTACTTTATGTATAAAATAATATCTCTCTCTCTCTCTCTCTCTCTCTTTCTCAGCCATGCGTCAGATGTGATGGAGACATCCGGCTGGAAGTCCATGGTGGCTTCTCACCCTCACCTGGTTGCGGAGGCATACCGTTCCCTGGCTTCGGCCCAGTGCCCCTTCCTGGGCCCACCCCGAAAGCGCCTCAAACAGTCATAGTGCCCTTAGCTTGAACCCACCCACCCACCCCCTTTGACAGGACTGCCCACACGGAGGCGCCATTCTTAAAAATGTACCCCTTAACTTCTAAATATTCTCCCTGTAGGGACTCTAGCCAACCTTTGATCCCAAGGTACTGTGTTCTGTAGTGTCCCTCCCTGTCCTCCTCAGCCCAAAACCCCAGGCGTTCCAGGGAACCTCCAGCAGAACGATCATCAATAGAGGCAGTGCTGTACCCGAGGGTTCCTCCCTCCTCGACGCCCCTCCCCAACTGCCCAGCCTAACCAGGATAAGTGAGCTTTCATCGGGATCCTGGAGTCAATGGTGTCTACAGATTGGCTGAAACGATGGGCAAGATGGATGTTGACAACTAATACAGGACACAAGGACTCTATCGGTGGACTGTGACCTTCCCCACTGTCCCCTGCGATGGATTCTCCTTCAGTGTGTGCGTTATTTGTTCCCTTTCTCAGTGACAGACGGATTTTAGGATGCGAAAACCAACCCAGCGCTTGTTGGGGAACTGCAGCGCTTTTAAATAGGTAGCTTGTCTCGTTATGATGACATCAGCATTTCGTTCCGACGTTCAAGTAGGTCATGTGTCTCTTTTTGATGACATTTTTCTCCTCAACCTGTTGCAAGTGTAAGATCCCGAAGAAAGTGACTTTTACCGAACCTTTCTTGTTGGCGTTCTCTGACCCGACTCCCGATTGGCCAGTTGGAGAATAAAGAGGTGCAAACGGACTTCCTGTTTATCTTCTGTGCATTGGAGAGTGTATGGTTTGCACAGATCGATGGAAGAGGGCTGAAAGAAGGGGAGTATGTAAATACGAGGTTATATTTCTTTTAATGTTGATTTGAGATTTTCTCCTCCTTGTAGCACTTCTATATTTAAACGCAGGCTTTCTGTATGAAAACATAAACTACAAAAAAAAAAAGATAATAAACTTGGCTGTGTTCATTTTTGTTTTATGACTGTTGTACCATGTTTACCCATGTGTTTGCCTTTTTGTCCATTCATATATGGACTTAGTTGTGGGTTGAAAGAGATTCAAGTTTTTCTAAGGGAGGGAAAAACAGTTTTATGGAAATAAGTTGAGCTGACAGTTAGCTGAAGTCTCTTTTCACATAGGTCTCTGGGTGAAGATAAAGCAGTTATTTCTAGCTGTTTTGATTGGAGATTCAAAAAAAAAAAAACCCAGTGAATCACAGTACAAAAATGAAAGCCACCTCTTCAAAGTAGGGAGTATAAATGACCTCTCTCTTCTTCTGTAGAGCTACAGAGTGAAATAATGATGCACTTGTTCAGATCCGGGGAAACATCACTTCTTGTTAAAGTCTGTATTTGACAGGCAAGTGAACACACACACACTCTCACACTCCGCCTGTTTGTAGATTTTGCTGTGGAGTGCCTTTGGAAATGAACTGTATACTTGTTCATCGCTGCTAATGTTGGACGAAACAGTTCTCTTACACCCATGAGTGTAACTAACTTTAGAGATGTGCTAGGAACTAGGATGATAAAGGGACTGGGGGGGAAAATGGACTTGCGTATGCAGTAGGTTTCTAAATGTGGAGATGCACTGACAACACGTCCAAGAGACTGCACGTTTGCGTGGCAGCTGGGGAAAACCTGTGAAGTCGCTAAGGCTGAATTCTGACTTGGGGGGGAAATGATGAAAAGCTGCGTTTTGCCAAGATTGTCCCCCCCAATATGATGGCATATATTAACTTCAAAAGAGGGGGAAAAAGAGCAGTGGGTGAAGGGATGACTGTTTACAGCTGCTGTAATGTAAGTGATGACAGGAATTAACTCTGTGGTGCCCAAACCGTTAGGGGGAAGCATCTCATTTCATCTCATCTCATTATCTGTAGCCGCTTTATCCTGTTCTACAGGGTCGCAGGCAAGCTGGAGCCTATCCCAGCTGACTACGGGCGAAAGGCGGGGTACACCCTGGACAAGTCGCCAGGTCATCACAGGGCTGACACATAGGCTACGTTCACACTGCAGGCTGAAGTGACTCAAATCCGATCTTTTCGCCCATATGTGACCTGTATCCGATCTTTTATTGACAATATGAACGACACAGATCCGATTTTTTTTTAAATCCGACCCAGGCCGTTTGGATATGTGGTCCTAATTCCGATTCCTATCCGCTCTTTTCATATGCGACTTCAGTCTGAACCGCCAGGTCGCATTCATCCGACTTACACGTCATCAACAAGCCACAAACGTCACTATTCTGCGCTGAAGTAGGCGGCGGGTCTCTCAAAAAAAGTTACAACAACATGGCGCATGACATCAATGCGAGGGACGCTTCGGGCTGTGAAGGTTCTGAATCTTCTCAATGAAAGGACGCAGAGGTTAGGGAGCTGATTTCCATTTGAGGGGATGCAGCTATTCAAGTTAGATTGGATGGGTCATACCGCAACCGGGCAGTTTTACTTCCGTAAACACTGGCCATGCTCACTGCGTGTGACGTCGTCGTATCCTGCAATGCGCATGCGGAACACTTTTAGGTCGCTTTTCGTTCATACCGAGGATCACATACAAGTCGCATATATTTGTTAATGTGAATGACCTCACAAAAAAATCGGAATTGAGCATTAAGCCTTGCAGTGTGAACGTAGCGACAGACACAGACAACCATTCACACTCACATTCACACCTCCGGTCAATTTAGAGTCACCAGTTAACCTAACCTGCATGTCTTTGGACTGTGGGGGAAACCGGAGCACCCGGAGGAACCCCACGGGGAGAACATGCAAACTCCGCACAGAAAGGCCCTCGCCGGCCACGGGGCTCGAACCCGGACCTTCTTGCTGTGAGGCGACAGCGCTAACCACTACACCACCGTGCCACAGGGGGAAACATCGCAAAATTAATTTTCTGCAACCCCAAGCCTTGACCACTGTACGTCCAGATTCATAATGTAGGATTACTGTAACATTTTATCATGTGTCGGTTACATATAGCGGCAGGTGATACAGCTCGAGTTACTGTTGCCACCCCAAATGGATTATTTTCCTACAATAGCACAGACAATTAAGTTTTTCCACGAAAGCGAGTCGTATATGAGCTGATGGTCATGAGGCACGTAGCACCGAGTTGGCTGTAAGCCATGTATGGCGAGATTGAGTGGAATAACTGTTTTGTTCTATCCGCATTCACTGGATTTTATTAAACGGAGCATTTTTATTTTTTGCAAGTTTGATAAATAAAACCGTTATACAAAACATCCAAAATCATTGCTGCTTAGAATGTCAACTGGCAAAATAACTAACAATTTGTGAAAAATGCTATAATAATTCCTCAAAAATAAAAAAAAATAAAAGATGCATTCTTGTCAAATACTTTTATTCCATATCTTGTAGCTTTATTTATTTATTTGGGGGGGGGTGTTTACAGGTAGTTTTTATTTCGTCCTCGGTTGGTTCAGCAAGACGCTCCGCCATTTTGTTTTTCTTTACTCACGGTTTATGGGCTGATATCCTAGTAGTAGAGTAGCCAATCAGAGCACGCGATTGCTCATATCCAGTAAATATGGATAGAATAAAGTCTTAAAACACCATGTCCTGTCGTGTTATTCCTTACCCTTGTCCCATTGTGCGGGCCTCACTTTTTGCTCTCACTGAGGGTCTTCATTGGGCCAGATTTGACTGGTATTGTATGTCTTGAGTCAAAGTTTGGACACACCTACTGATTCAGAGGTTTTTCAGTATTTTGATTATTTTCTACCTTGTAGAACAATACTGAAGACCTCAAAACTGTGAAATAACATCTGGAATTATGTGGAAAACCAAACACCGTTCAGGGCAGCACGGTGGTGTAGCGGTTGGCGCTGTCGCCTCACAGCAAGAAGGTCCGGGTTCGAGCCCCGTGGCCGGCGAGGGCCTTTCTGTGGAGTTTGCATGTTCTCCCCGTGTCCGCGTGGGTTTCCTCCGGGTGCTCCGGTTTCCCCCACAGTCCAAAGACATGCAGGTTAGGTTAACTGGTGACTCTAAATTGACCGTAGGTGTGAATGTGAGTGTGAATGGTTGTCCGTGTCTATGTGTCAGCCCTGTGATGATCTGGCGACTTGTCCAGGGTGTACCCCGCCTTTCGCCTGTAGTCAGCTGGGATAGGCTCCAGCTTGCCTGCGACCCTGTAGAACAGGATAAAGCGGCTACAGATAATGAGATGAGACCAAACACCATTCAAATGTGTGTATCCGTCTACACAGCACATGAACAGTATGGTACAGTCTGTGTATTACAAACGTGCTTGGTACATGTAGAAGGTGTTTGTGTTAGTCTGAGATCCTGGCAGTGCTTCCTGTTTTCACCATCAGCTAAAACATGCAGCGCTGAAAAGTCTTTGACACCTAAAACTCTGAATGTTCACACATGTTGATGATAATGTCACGCTTTGACTTTGGAAGTGGTGGCTGTCTGGGACGTGCAGTTTGGGGTAACAGGAGCTTCTTGGACTTTTCTCTGGCTCACAACGAGAGCTCACAAGTGCCTTGCCTCATCTTTCACATGAACTCGTGGTTTTATTTCGTATTTACCATGACCTGTCTGTTTTCAAATACTCATTCTAACCTTTTATTACCTTTGGGTCAAATTGACTTGACTTTATAAGGGGTGTCGATGGTGTAGGCAGGGGAGATGACGTGTGTTTAAAAAAAAAAAGATTGTACCTGTTCCTAACAGAACATAACTCAAGGTCAGCAAGTTTCAGTTGGGAAAAAATGATTTGTTCTATATATATATTTTTTTCTTTTCAGAAAAATGATAAGGGGCTCAGTTTGACCTGATGAGGGTTAATGCAGGCGAGAGTGCTGAATCCGGCTTCACATTGATGACACCATGCAAAGGGAACCAGTGCTTTCTGTGCAGAAAGAAATATCTGGGAACTTGGTTTTTACAGTGGAACAAAACTTTGCACTCTGTTTGGCTTCTTCTCATTATTTGTCATGTATACAGTGAATGTTTCACCATTTTTACGTGTGCGCATGTGTTTTCTTGACATCTGGTGTTCCACTGAGTTAGTCGCTTTATTTATTATTTTAAAAATATATAGTGCAATTGCGAACAATAGCTAACTCAGGTACTGAGTTCACCAATCAGATTGGTTCACTGCTGCTCAGAGGTAAAGAAATTACAGTCGGGGTCTGAAAGGGAAGCATGCATGGCTGGAAACCCATGTGGCTGAGAAGAGCGAGAACTTATCCCTACCGGAAAAGGACAGAACCAGATCTTATTGCGCTGTTCTCTGGCAGTTTAAGGAGCAAGTCCAGCCAGCTCGTAAATCACCAGTGCTGTAATAAGCCAGGTGATTTACTTACAGCGCATGAGTCAAAAGATTGAAGACTCTGATTGATTATTCAATCACTTGGTGTTGAGGAACTTGTGGCGTTCAAGGAGTTTGAATGATGGTGCATGAAATCCACCTTCGTTATTGGAGCCATATCCCTAATATTAACTTGCAAAAGAAATACGCCAACTTTCCAGACGTTTACATCCACACTCATTCCGCCATTATTCCGAATATGACTGTATTCGGGATTTGATCCGGGTCGTGTTATCTGTTTGGATACTCCAAATTTGGCCTTTTCTGATTAAAAGGGAACTGAAGTCATTTTTAAACTTGCTTTATTTCTTAATTGTGTTTATTCAATTACGTTTTCGGTTTTAGTAACCTTATATCGTGACTCGTATTGGCAACTCATTGCAATTAAATATTATACTTATCGGCCTATTCGGTTTTTAGCCGTGTTGAATTTAGTTCGTTTGGTCCACGGCAGGCGTCGCTTATCTGCGCGATCTTCACGAGACTTGTGCGAGACTTTGAAACGTGAAGTGTCGGCCAGGTGTCAGTGTCACCATTTTGAAAACTGTTTTCCAAACGAAATATTGCACAAAAACGAGTTTAAATGACGATTACTGCCTACTTTTTTCAAACTTTCCTGATTGCTATCAAAACAAACAAAACTTCCGGCTTGATTACATCAGCATTTGAAACAGGGCACGCGTGCGTCTTTTGACAACGTTGGCAGATGTCGGTCACTTTGATTTCCGCTGTACGTTTTACTTCCGTCCTACGATGTCTCGCACAGGTCTCAACGAATCTCGGTTATGTCCGTTGCTTTGACATATGGACTGATGTATTACAGAGCATCTTTCAAACACTCATAACTTGCTACAGCAGTGACAAAATAGCGATCAAAAATGCATTCCGATATTTAATAAAATGAGAAATAGAATTTTGATGATAAAATTAGCCTTCATTTGTCCTTTAAGACGTGGTTTATGCCGATATTCAAGTTTTAGGCGCATTCCATGCATTTGGACTGTGTCTCGGTTTGGGTTTTTATGGCAGTTTGAGACGTACGGCGACTTGCCTGTTTACGCTCAGCTCTGTGCGTTATACATGTCTTCATGTGAGGATTCCTCCTGCACCTCATTCGAGGCAGCTGGCTTAAAATGCTCCCTCTGATTGGTCTTCCCTCCATGGAGAGCAGCACCTTGTGACTCAGACCTTTGAGACTTTCCCACTGGTGTTTCATCGATTGGCCCACGACGCCTCAGAGGGGCTTGACAGCAGAACCAGCGTCCTGGAACCACTCCCTCCAACTCTCAGGCCTACTCATCGCTCAGCTCTGTCCTCCCTCTCTTCTGCCAGCCTGGCTGTGCCAACGCTCGTTTGTCTTCAGCCAAAGCCATCTAGACAATCCAACTAGATGGAGTACATACGGCTGCATGTAACCAGGAATGTCAGTGGAACGTTCATTTTCATTAGCCATATTAAATGACTTGGTAGAAATGTTGTCCGATTCAAAAAAAAAAAAGGACCAAAACTGGAATGTGTGTGTCTCTCTCATCTCATTATCTCTAGCCGCTTTATCCTGTTCTACAGGGTCGCAGGCAAGCTGGAGCCTATCCCAGCTAACTACGGGCGAAAGGCGGGGTACACCCTGGACAAGTCGCCAGGTCATCACAGGGCTGACACATAGACACAGACAACCATTCACATTCACACCTACGCTCAATTTAGAGTCACCAGTTAACCTAACCTGCATGTCTTTGGACTGTGGGGGAAACCGGAGCACCCGGAGGAAACCCACGCGGACACGGGGAGAACATGCAAACTCCACACAGAAAGGCCCTCGCCGGCCACGGGGCTCGAACCCGGACCTTCTTGCTGTGAGGCGACAGTGCTAATCACTACGCCACCGTGCCGCCGGAATGTGTGTGTAGTAATTCTGAGTCGCTCTCAAGACCCCTTTTGTAAATCAAAGAGGGTTGCGACCCCTAGTTCAGGAAAATCCGAACCTCCAGTCATTTTGCGGACATTTCACAGCTTTCATTTCACAATTTTCACAAATTGTGGCACGTTGTTCCTTAATAAATCCAAAAGTTGACAAATTGCTGAGGTATAAGAGGAATAAAACACTGTGTGTTTATATTTACTGTTTACACACTCACCTGCTGTGGTTAAACCCAATTGCGTATTCTTCATATAACGTTTCAATATAATGTTGAGCACTCAGCAGAGCAATCATTTAATCATTTTTTAATTTCCCAACTCTGTGTTCCCCTGAGCAAATCTGCAGTTTTACTCTCGGGCTAGTCTCAAAGTAATCGAGCCAATTCTCAATTATTAAAAATGCATTAGTGGATCAGATGGGAAAATGTCAAAATTGTTACTTCAGTCCTCATGCCAAGCATTTCAGGAAATATTGGTTCGACGTCAATCCTGTCCTGATAGAAATGGGATGGACATTCAGGAAATTATTGCTCATGTTGATCAACTGCCTTAAAAAAAAAAAAATCAATCTAATGTCAAGCAGTTTGGAAACCATCTCAGTGAAGGTCAGTGGGGATTAAACATCACCCTGTTCCTGGGATGTTTGAATTCCAGAAAAATATTAGACATTCTTCATGAGAAATATCACTAATGCAGTGATGTGAGGGTTTTTATTTCCAACCTTATTTTCACTTCAGACTGAGCAGATATGAATTTATTTGAACTCTTGCCTAATTAATACATACTATGCACTCATCTGGTTTAATTAAGGAACATCATTGCGTGAGACGTTGAAGGCAGTTTAACTGCTGTTGGGTTTTCTTTTATTAAAATTCAATTGACTTTTCCCCTCGAGGCTGTGCTGATTTCAACAATAGCCTTGACATTACTGTGGCTTGATATGACACGAAAAAAATTAGTTGCTAAATGTGAACTGCTGGGCAATGGGAAGGCTCAGAGGGGTCTTATGTTCCAAAAAGACGCAGAAATACAAACCTCTGAAATGGGGTTGGTGTGTGTGTGCGTGTGCACATGTGGGACAAAGTGTTAGCATGGGTGTGTATAATAACAAGTAACACATGCGTGATTAGATACTTCTAGAATAATATCAAACCAAATGTGTGTATGATGCAGGAAGTAACTAGATTCTAATATCAGTCTGGTTTTGGATATGGACCCAAAGTGGGCGTGACTTCAACAAGAAAAGGTTTTAGGAGTTACCACCACTATGAAGGGGGGGGAACCCGAAAATGTCAACACCATACTTGCCAACCCTCAGAGAATTAAAAGCGGTAGATCAGGTTGTGCGGTGCAGTCGGTGGTGGTGGTTGGGGGGGTCCAAGGGCATTAACCCCCCTGAAAATGTTTGAATGCCATACTTGAAGAAAACTGATCAAGAATTCGGACCAGCATGCTTCACAAAATGCATACTTCTCACCTTGTCTCAATGTTTTGATGCATGGATGATCAGGCCACCAAGTTGCCTTGGACTTCTTGTCATAGCGAATCTCTCCCCCGAGTTTTCATTGTTCGCGATCACCAGAGCACGTTTTGATTTTTAATCATAGACTGCCTTTCAGAGTTTGTGTAGGTCATAAAAAGAATTTTCCCTGACACCCAGTTATTTTTGTTTAGTAGACCGAAAGCTACTGAATTCAAATCACAAACTTCCAATTTTTATTTTTTTAAATAGAAGAATTAATGAATTTGGAGTCATGTGGCCCTAAATTCTCTGCTATTTTTTCCTGCTTCACCATGACCCAATTCAAGATACTAGGTCATGCATCACGTGGTGGGCTTTCCCCGTTCGCGCAAGGCATTGTGGGATACAAATTTGAAACAGGAGAGAAAAATGAAGGCGGCACGGTGGTGTCATGGTTAGCGCTGTCACCTCACAGCAAGAAGGTCCAGGTTCGAGCCCCGTGGCCGGCGAGGGCCTTTCTGTGCGGAGTTTGCATGTTCTCCCCGTGTCCGCGTGGGTTTTCTCCGGGTGCTCCGGTTTCCCCCACAGTCCAAAGACATGCAGGTTAGGTTAACTGGTGACTCTAAATTGACCGTAGGTGTGAATGTGAGTGTGAATGGTTGTCTGTGTCTATGTGTCAGCCCTGTGATGACCTGGCGACTTGTCCAGGGTGTACCCCGCCTTTCGCCCGTAGTCAGCTGGGATAGGCTCCAGCTTGCCTGCGACCCTGTAGAACAGGATAAAGCGGCTAGAGATAATGAGATGAGATGAGAAAAATGGAGGACGTGAGTGAAATGTGAAAGACCGACTACAGTAACGGAAAGCGAGAAGAAAAGACGTTATGTTGTGAAGGAAAGGAAACGCAGGACCAAACTAATAAATATCGGCGGTCAGCGAGCACCTCGGTGTGATCAGCTGTTCGTTTAGCGACAGAATGATGGAACTGTCAGTGCACGGTCAAGGTAAACCTGTACATCGCAGTAATGCAACACTGTGGATGCCAGCTGCTGTAAAACCCAAAAGAAGAAGAAGGTAAAGCTGCACATGCGCACACGGACTTCCTCTGTCTGCTGACTGCGCTAAGCAAACGATTTCATGCACGTTATTTGCTCGGGAGTCCCTTCAAATTAAATAACTTCCCAGCCACAGAGTGGTCTGTTATTTTTCGATATTACAGAAATAAACATGCATCACAATGACCAAATTTCAGAGAGAACTAAATTTCACCGATTTTATGAAATCGAAAGGTCGTCTAGCTTTAAATACTGGTACAATTTGTTGTAACGTGATCTCGTTGCTGATTAGCTAGAACTGTAACAAGAACTAGTGGAATGGCGCAGTAGAGCAATACAATATTGATTCAGCATCATTATTGCACCATTCCGTTGGCTCTCGGCTCCACTTAATGACTATTTGACGTTATGTACTTGTGTCCCCTGAGCCAAAAACAGCTGGAGTGAGATCAGAAGAGCAAATCCAACAGTGTTTGCTGATTATTAGTTCATCCAGCCGACAGGCGATGAGCTTGTGCCATCATGGGTTGTCCGGCGTTGTCCACATTTCACGAAAATCGCTGCTTCTGTCTCAGTGCTTCACTGATTTTTATTCTTTTTGGCAGGAAGGTAGGTCTGCCTGGGGTGCATATGGCTTCTACCCAAATTTGCATAATTGCAATTAATAATGAAGATATGGAGTAATTAAGCCCTAACGAGCAGTTTCCACACATCGCTGCTTCTCCCTCAGTTCTTCACCGATTTTGATTCTTTCTGGCGTGAAGGTAGGGGGACCTAGGATGCATATAACTTCTACCCAGATTTGCTTAATTACAATTATTAATGAAGTTATGGACTAATTAAGCCTTAATGAGCAATTCAACAAAAATTGCTGCTTCTTAGTCAGTTCCTCGCCGTTTTGGATTCTTTCTGGCAAATAGGTCAGTAATCCTAGGGTGGATAGAGCTTCTATACTGTATGTAGCTTGTATATAGTGTATATACCATAGCTTGGAACGTTTATTGTGCAAGGTGGCCCACTTTAGATTGTTCCTTCTGGACTAGACGGGGCCGGAGTGAGCTACACCGTTATCGACGGTCTCGTTTTGTAACGCGGTAGTTTTTAGAACTAAAAGCAGTAGACTACGGTGTGAATCGGTCGAGTTGGCAAGTCTGCAACACTGTCAGTATGATGTGTGATTTCTGGCTCTGGTAGTTCCTCAACCTCTGCTACATCACTCGAGTCTCAGCTATTCATATTTGTATTCATTCAGTACATCTATTCATTTTGAATAATATATTTGTATTCAATTCCATGCCTAGTATGATACGGTTGCATCTTTAGTTCCTTTTTTTTTTCTCTCTCTCTCTTCAATCTCACTAACTCATCTTTTCTGTCTTTTATGGAAGCCTGACGGGTCAAAGCTGTAAAGAGCTTGAGAGAGACGGACAGAGACTGATTTTTTTTTTCTACCCCCTCCCTGCTCTGTGCTTGGAAAACAAAGGTTGAATCAGTGTGTGTGTGTGAGTGAAAGAGAGAATTTGGTGAAGGAAAGACTGAAGGAGAACTGCTCAACGTTCTCTGATGGTCCTGACAGGATTATAAATACACCTCCAATGCACTGCACGTACACTCACACTTGCGCCAATCACTCAGGTTGCCTTGACGTTGCATGTGTCTCTCCGCACAGGTTACACACACACCCGCTTCTGTGATAAATAGCACATATCAAGGCCTTGAGAGAGAAAAGATGAGTGGATATTGAGGTGAGAAAAGGGTAGGGGAGCCTGATGGAAAGTGACACGGTGAGTGAGTGAAAGAGGCGGACGAGTATAGCTCAGTAAAGCGTGTGTGACAGTGATGGCTGGGCACACACATGGGGCAGTGCGTAGTGTGGAGTCGTGGTGTGTTCAGCACTGCAGAATCTGATGCTCAATAAAGCATTGGAGATGTCATGGGGGTTAGTAATGCGTTTGTCTCTTTAAACCAACGTGTGAAGAAATGACTTGACCTGCTGTAGTAATGACACTCGGGTCCTTTGGAAGAGTCTCTCTGGTTTCATATTTCACTATGGGGGGGGGGGAAAAACCAAACGCATTATGTAAATTGTGCTGGAATATAAAACGATTACCGTCTCTAATTCTGAAGCACTGCACTCCAGTTCAGTTTTGTAGGAGTATTAAAGGAATACTTCAACCTGATGTCCCTTTACCCCAACTGGAGCGGAGTTGTGATCAACACAAACGCTTCATACGCTTCCTTGTCCTGAGAAAAGAGCAGGGACCCTGTTCAACCACAACATCTGTACAGTCAAAGTCTCAGGAAGGATTTTGCATTTGTGTAACTATGATCTGAATTTAACAACTGTCTTTGGAGCTCTATCCACCTCCTCTCTTCTCCACCTCCTTTAATTGACTTTAAAGCATTGCTGCTGGTGTGCAAATCTCTAAATGGTACAGGGCCCAATTACCTCTCTGATATGTTGCAGCGGCCTAACCCAATCAGATCTACCAGATCGGCAGCAAAATTTACTGGTAAAACCTGTTGTTAAAACAAAGTGTGGTGAAGCAGCTTTTAGCTACTATGCAGTACAGCTATGGAACCAACTCCCAGAGGACATCAAAAATGCTCCTGCTGTTGGCAGCTTCACATCTAGACTAAAGACCAAGCTGTTCTCAGATGCTTTCTGCTAACTGATAAATATCATCATCTTTACATGTTTTAAACTTTACTTAACTTTTATTCCATTTTATTCTGCTGTTTTTTTACTGAACTTTTACTTCATTATATTATTTTATTTCTACTATTGTTTAATTCTTCTTATTTTTTTCTCTTCTTCCCCCTTTATTTTATGTAATTTTATTTTCTATCGTTTACTGTTTTGCTTTTACGTCTGTAAAGCACATTGAACTGCCACTGTGTATGAAATGTGCTATATAAATAAACTTGCCTTGCCTCCTCTCCTCTACCTCCTCTCCAACTCTTCTCCACCTCTTCCCCATCTCCTCCTCTCTTCTCCGTCTCTTCTCCTCCCCCCTTGCACCTCTTCTTCTGTTCTCTCTTCTACTCTTTCAATTTCTCTTTCTGGACTTGATTCCTGGAAATCTTCAGTCAAATGGGGTGTGCATGTGCGCACACACAAGGTCATTAAAACCGGCGTTTAACTGCCTGCCTCTTTCTTACACATTGAAAAAGCTGTTTCTTTACTCAGGCAAGTGAATATGCTTGTTGTATACTAAGAGGTGTGTGTGTACACTACCCCGTGACTGTTTCTTCTGCTCTGAAAGCACAGAGAACAGGATCAGGAGGAGACTCGGCCCTAACGAAGCAAGACTCATCATCCACACCATGAGGAAGGGAACAAGGAATAAAACACAGGTGTCCTTGATCCTTTCTCCACTCAGGATTTCTATAGGTGTGTGTGTGAGAGAGAGAGAGATTTATCCAGTGAAAGGGCTGTATTTTTATTTCACTGGCATTTCCCAGCTTGGCAGTCTCTCAAGGTTAGCAATACTGAGGCCACATTTCCCCTTGCCCCATCCCCCCCCCTCCCCCCTTTCTGGTGAGAAGTTAATTTTCACACAGGATTCATTAAATGATAAAGAAAATAGTTTAATAAATGTGTAAATATAAATTGGAGCCGGAGAGAAAATAAAGTAAACCCAAGGACAGATTTGAAAAGATAAACATAGTGCATGAGACTTAAAGATGGGCAGAGATGAGGGTGAACTGTGTGTGTGTGTGGTACGCTAAATATCAGCCACAGAAAGATCCCAAGGGGGCTTTTATGAGATTAATTCTCTTTATACAGCAGTATGAATCTGTTTCGAAGGTGGTGTGTGTTATTTTCCTATAACGGCACAGGAAGTTCTGGCTGTAATATGAGTGATGGGTTAATATTAATCACGTGCTCATTGTAATGTTATTGTTTCTATAGTAACAACTCCTACACAGGAACTTGTATAAGAGGACGCGCCGTATAACATACAGCTGCATCCGAATTCTCAGTATGTACTCACGACGTTTGTGTCTATGACCCAACTGTAACTGTAGTAGGTTCTAGGAGTATGTGAGCGAGTATTGAAGACGTACTCCATGGCCATCTTACCGTCCTCTGATCTGGATGTTCACAGATGACGTTTACCCTCATGTGACCAAAAATAAGTGTATATATATTTCTGCAATGACAAACATTTAAACTCTTCCTGATACATTTGTACACCGCTGCAAGATGGCTTCACTTCTCATAGCCACCATTTTTGTTTTTCCTGGGCGAATTCTTCTTCTTTGGTTATTCAGAGGCTCCGGTTGAATTATGGGATGTTGTAGTGTAGTGTGGTACATTTTGCATACTGTGCGTGTAGTACTGTAGGTCATCCAGGTACCGTTGAACTCCTATTAAATGCCTGAGAGTATTTGGACACCCGATATACTACTTTTTGCTTACTAATAGTATTCAGGTGCAGCCGAGGACTATTGAATGGATCTCATCTCATTATCTGTAGCCGCTTTATCCTGTTCTACAGGGTCGCAGGCAAGCTGGAGCCTATCCCAGCTGACTATGGGCGTAAGGCGGGGTACACCCTGGACAAGTCGCCAGGTCATCACAGGGCCGACACATAGACACAGACAACCATTCACGCTCACATTCACACCTACGGTCAATTTAGGGCCCGTTTACACGAGGACGCTGTCGGGTAAAAACGACTAAATATTTTATCAGAAGTGCCTTTCATTTACACGGGGACGGCGTTTCCGAGGCTGAAAAACGGATAAAATTGAAAACGCCTTCCAGAGTGGATAAGTTAAAAACGGCCCCCATTGCATATCCGTCTAAACTACCCAATACGCGAAACTCTGCTCGGATCTGCTCACGTCGGGTACGCGTTTGTCATACATATGTCATATACTGCACATGCCAGCCCGGGAAGTAAGAAAGTAAGTAAAAAAGTAAGAGCATGTCTGATTACATCGATCTAACGGACCTTCAAGCTGCTCTGTGTTTTAATGCAGTAGATGTGTTTTCCTGCTCACCCGCCCGGCTGGAGCTCCTCAGTTTGGTGTCGCCAAGTTACACACACACCCATGCGCGCGCCGCCTATTCAAGCCGCTCGTGAAACCATAAACCCGAGACTGAAAACAAAACTAGCAGCCGAACGGGTTTATTTTGCTGAGATGGACACTGCCTTTTCTCTTCTTCACCGAAACAAGAGTGAGTGTTACTTAATAAAGGCAGATTAAAAGAGTTTCGGTTTGCTCCTGCTCCTCCCTCGAGCACTACAGTACCTCAGCCGGACCGGTGTTCTGTAAAGTTATCCTAGCAAGTTCTCATACAGACCGTTTTATTATTCAAAACAAGTCATTACAAATTATTTGACTCGGCCAAAGACTCGACCAATACGCACAAAACATAAAAATCGGCAAATGCGTGAAATTCTCACCGATTTTCTATCAGCCCAGCTGATCGGTGGGACAAAACTACTGTTGAATTTTCCTACCCTCCTGGATTTCGCGCATGCGTAGTAGGCTTGGTAGGATAACTTGACAGAACAGCAGCGCAGATGTGCAGATCAGACAAGACAGAAGACGTTGCGCATGCGTGCAGACATAGCGGAGACATTTATGCGTCACCGTATAGACGCAGATTTCCTCCTTGAAAACGGTCGTGTAGACGCGGAAAAAAGTGAGAACGAAAACGGACTTTTGCGTTTTTGTTTTATACCGTCCCCGTGTAAAGTGGGCCTTAGAGTCACCAGTTAACCTAACCTGCATGTCTTTGGACTGTGGGGGAAACCAGAGCACCCGGAGGAAACCCATGCGGACACGGGGAGAACATGCAAACTCCACACAGAAAGGCCCTCGCCGGCCACTGGGCTCGAACCCGGACCTTCTCGCTGTGAGGCGACAGCGCTAACCACTACACCACCGTGCCGCCCTAATGAATGGATGATAAACATTTAACAAAGTAAAACCTGTGAGTCTGAGTTAAACACTTTAACAGTCATAGTACATTGTGAAGGTTTTCAGGATGGTGAAATTTACATTTTCTGGTTTCTCCATAAAATAGAGAGAGACTCTTGATCACAGTTATCTTAATCCTACATTACAGTTTTTCTCGATTGCTAAGACACATTTCTTGAAAGCTGCTCTCCTTTTCTCTCAACTGTGAACACAAAACACAATTTTCAAACTACATTCACAAAACCTCAGACTCTTCTTGCAAAACCAAACTTTCACCTCAAAACAGTTCAAGCTGTGCTCAAAACTGAACTATGTTGTCAAATCGTGCCCCGAGTCAATCAAAATTAAAAACACTACTGAGCAGTCACTAAACACTACATAGAAAAATAGAAAACGCAATGCTCAGGACATGAAGCTGGAGAAATGTTTATTGTTCACTGTAGGCTAAATGCATGGTGCAAAACAAAAAACAGAAATCTTGTTTTTACAAGTGCCACTTGTGTACAGTAAACCCATGTAAAAATAAAGTACAAAATATACAAACAAGTGCATTACTCAGCCACAGCATCATGTCTCCGTACTTGGTCAGGCCACAGGACTTCACCCACATCACAGGCCACATTTTGTCTGGCCAGGCAATGGGGGGAAAAAAAACCCTGGCATGCCGTATCCAGGCTTGGCATGCCTCCATACCTATGTCACCACAGGCAAGTTCCATGGCTTGCAGGAGATTTACCCTGGTGTAAGGTTGGCGTTCATATACCTTCCACTGCCATGAGGAGAAGAATTCCTCAATGGGGTTTAGGAAAGGGGAGTACGGTGGAAGGCAAAGATTGATAAAACCTTGGTTCATATTGAACCACTCTTTAACCTGGAGGGCTCTGTTGAAAACTCGCATTGTCCCAAACAACAACATAGATGGGATGCTCATCCTGCTGCCCTAATAGAGCATCTCGCATGTGATTTGAGGAAAATGAGGAGCTGGTGAGTGTTGTAGGGCCCCAGGTTGGCATGATGGTGGACAACCCCTTGATTGCTGATGGCAGCACATAATGTGACACTGCCACCACGCTGCCCAGGGACACCAACAATGGCCCGATGGCCAATCACATTACGGCCTCTCCTTCTCCTTTTGGTGAGATTAAACCCAGCTTCATCCATGTAGATGTATTCATGGGGTCTTTCCATTGCATCCAGTTGAAAAACCCTCTGTAGAAATATAGTTTTGTAAGTGATACAGAAAAAGTGATTTAGGCCACTACAGTAAATCGCTACTTAGAATAATCAACATTGAATGTGTCTGGATATATACCAACCTGTACATACTGGAATCTTTGCTCTTTGAGTTGCGATCAAAGGGCACTCTGTACAGCTGTTTCACGTGCAGTCTGTTGCTCTTGAGGACACGATCAACAGTAGAGAGGCTGACACTGTTGATACCCTCAATTTACATGGTCCTCAATGATCATCTGCTCAATTTCACTCAGTTTAACGGCGTTGTTCTTACGGACCATATCAACAATTAGGGTCTCTTGGTGTGGGGAGAACATACCTGTCCTCCCACCCCCATGTGGCTGTCTTTCAATTCTACAAAAAGAGAACATGCAGTTGCAAAAAATATACATGGAATACTAGGCCTACAAACAGTTAGACCAACCCTCCATTACAATACTACAGTACATTGGTACAGTGATGTACTGAAACATATTTACTTAAAGTATACTGTGGTACAGGATATAGTATGTCATACAGTAACTGCTGTCAACATTTACATACTGTACTATCATGTCAAAAAAGGTAATTACCTGTTCTCTAAATCTTCGGATTATGGTGGACACAGTGAATCTACTGATGTTTGGTTGTACCCTTTCTCCAGCCTCCCTCATGCTCATACCATGGACAAGAACATGGTCAATCACAGTAGCTCTGATTTCTTCAGATATTACTGTTCTTTGTCTTTGCTGACCACCTCGATCTCCTCTCACACGAACTCTTCCTCTCAGATTTCTATCCATTGTAGGGCCTCACAAACCAGTGCTCTCTGAACTGGCTTATATGTTCCCTCACATCATTAGTCAAATGTGTGATCAATTTTGAGTTGTTGTGTTCAAGTGGTGACACCGGTGCTTTAATTGTGTTTGACTTTTGTCACCTGTGCTCACCATGATGCAGCACGGGTGCATCACAATGAAAATGTGTTGGCAAGTTGTGTCTAAACAGGTGAAAAGTGCTTATGGTTTTGCCAAAAGAGTGATTGATTCAATCAGTGGGTTCAGGCAACTGAGCATTTGGTTCAGACAATAGGGTTTAGTGTTTTAGCAATTAAGAAAAACTGTAAAGGGGAACTGAAATCATTTTTAAACTTGCTTTATTTCTTAATGTGTTATTCAATTACATTTTCAGTTTTATTAACCTTATATCATGACTCGTATTGACATTACACTTATCAGCCTTTTCGGTTTTTAGCCATGTTGAATGTAGTTCATATGATCCACGGCAGGCGTCGGTTATCCGCGCGATCTTCACGAGACTTGTGCGAGACTTCAAACATGAAGTGTCGGCGCCGCCATTTTGAAAACTGTTTACACGGTGGCCAGATCGCCATATCATTCCAATTTAGATTAATTTCGAGATTCGCCAGCTTCATCAGCGATGGAGATTATTCCATACAACTTTGAACCAATGTGGAGTAGAGAAGAGTTGGAAAGACGACAGGGTAAGGACTAGTCCGTCACGCTGGTATTTGTCATTACTGTCGCACAATTAAAACGTGCCAGATCAGGCGGCTGGTGGGTTTTCAAAATAATAAATACATGTATTTATCACAAAAATACATGCATATTATACTGAGCGCATTTCCCATGTGATCCTCACTAAGGTTTCGGACAGCACTACAAAATGGCGTCCCCACGATATAGTGCCCTATATAGTGAGTAACATGGAAAATTTCCGGCTTGATTACATCAGCATTCGAAAGAGGGCGCGCGTGTCTTTTGACAATGTTGGCAGACGTCGGTCACTTTGATTTCTGCTGTACGTTTTACTTCCGTCCTACGATGTCTCGGACAGGTCTCAACGAATCTCGTTTACGGCCATTGCTCTGACATATGGACTGATATATTACAGAGCATATTTCAAACACTCAACTTGCTATAGCAGTGACAAAA